>NW_026865859.1:0-36663 GCF_026571515.1 Ruditapes philippinarum
GTATTAAAAACACAAACAAATTAATTGATCAGTTTTTCATAATATGTACAAGACTTCTAAACTAATCTAACTGTAATAAACATAGCATTAAAAGGAGTCGCTTTTACATCAAACAACAGGTCTAAAGAGAGTGGGCAAATGGGTGAATGAATCATCAGAATACACATTATAGCTATTTTATAGGTGGGTAAGATAAAAGACAAATATTCATATCAAATACACTAGCATCAAATCATGGTTATGATTATAATAATGAAGAGAAATGACAAAAGTATAAATCAAAATTCCGCACGAGCTAACATCACGATTATATCTAAAAATGCGCGCGATTACACAGACTGACCAGACTCGCATCTAAAAACATTGACCAGCATGAACGCATTCCTATCAACTAAACTAACATAATTTTATACATAAAAGAAATCTATAAAGATTTTGACATTGTATATAGGAAGGGACAAAAGGAGAGCACATAAGGGTTATTTTATAGGTGGTGTGATAATTTAGGTATTAAATAGGTACTATGCAATTTCGGCACATTTAAAATCGCGGGTAAACGCAGTGCGAAGCCAGGCAGAATCACATTTTAAAACAATTGGACGAGCACAGCCCAATTTCTAATTTCATAACATATCAACTAAAATACCACTAATACTATAAACATTTTGGCAGGAAATGCCCTGAAAAACAACAATTCAGTACCACTTTACATATCACTAAATTACTTTACTTGACTAATCAACTACAACACGCCAAAAATTACATTTTAAAAAACATTTTTAGGACTATCAAAACCCATTTCAAACATCAACATACTGTGTATATGCACAAATTACACAAAATATATTTGTTAGTAAAGAGAGGTAGGAAATATAAATGCACCAAATGTGTACATGTATATACATCAGCATGCGCGAGATATTTTATAAACAAAAACCGCCGATGTATAGAACGTCGCGCGGCTGGCCAGCTTGATCTAAACTCGACTTCTCAAACCCCTTTTCAAACCTCAAAAGATCAACTAAAATAACATATGTATCATAATAAATGAACACTAACAGCTAAAAATAGCACATCATTTCTAATAGACAATTATCAAGTGCAAATGTACGTACCTGGCTCACAGACATTTGGGGTTTGGAGCTCAAAACGCCTTTAAAATCCAAATAAAATGCATATTTGTCAATCCCAGCACATGTTCTGATCATATATATCAAAAAAACTTAATATAAGCCGTTTTGAAAAAAATTCATATTTCAACATCTATAATAAGTATAATTATTATAGATGTTGAAATATGAAATTTTTTCAAAACGGCTTATATTAAGTTTTTTTGATATATATGATAAGAACATGTGCTGGGATTGACAAATATGCATTTTATTTGGATTTTAAAGGCGTTTTGAGCTCCAAACCCCAAATGTCTGTGACCTGGCTGTAAAAATAAGCAGGTACACAACACAGGCCGGTAGCTGGAAAATAAATTAAGTATTCAATCGACACAATTCGTAAAAATCAACAAACTTACTTTCCTTTCAGGGAACACCAATCCTTCCATCTACACGGTACGACTTTCCCTCCAAAAATAATGTACACACTCAAATGGTCACGTGATCTTAAATGTGTGAAGCGGACAAATTTCCGGCACTCTCCGTCGTACTTCGGGAAAAATTTCGATTCTCTGACCTTTTCATTATTGAACAAGGGGGTGTCGAATTCATAGAGGTACGATCATTCTTAAGCAATGTGAAAGGGTACGACATGTGACAAATAACGTGGGTAAGAGTCGGTTTGCTTGATTACCGTTTGCTTTATATATTTGTTGCATGTTGTACATTTTGTTCGAATAATAAAGTGCACGCGGAGCAGGCCATATACTTGTGTATGAGACAGAGTTCTTTCTCTTTTCTATCATAGGCAAAACTAAAAACACGTTCCCTGTTATCACAACATGAAATCCCAGAAAAAAGTAATCAATGAACGATCATCTGAATATGATATTTCTATCGCTATCCCATTCTTTGCCGTTCCAGATAAAATGAGCCAATCAATGGACATGCTCTGGAGCGCAGGTACCTGCACTCCAGTTAACGAAATATGCATGTATATAATTATGTGCATGATTTTAGTCTGACACATTTTCAAGAGAAAGGTCCCCAAAATATGATACACATGAAGAATAATATTTCATGGTAAGGAGAAAGCTATTGAGGTTATCTTTTTCTTCAAATGCCACCAGCAACCTGACAAACATTTTAAAAGAATACAATAACAAATATATTGAAACAGATACTTGATTAGTAAAATCACTAATTAACGTGTTAACTAAAAAAGCAAAACTATAAAATCAAGAAAAAAAAACGTAAAGAATTATTCGCATATATATATCCCACAATATTTCCGTATTTCTTACTGTACGCATGATAATTGGTTCGATAAACTAACTGTACGCAAAACTTTTGCCCCTTACGATGAGTGTTATGCATGACCGACTGATGTCTGTTCTCTGAGCATTAGCAATTAGTTACCGTTATATGGTGAAAATAATGAACAATTACCTATAGCATATGCGTATGGTTATATAACACCTCAAAATATTATATAGCACTCAAAATATTATTTAGCACTCCAAAATATTATATAGCACTCGAAAATAGACACATTTAAACTTAAGGACAGTTTCTACTGGAGAAAAAGTCTTCCCGCTCTGATACGATGAAACACTTAATCGACATGTGTTTTCTGTGTGTGTGTGTGTGTGTGTGTGTGTGTTTGTGTGTGTGTGCGTGCGTGCGAGTGCGCGCGGGTGTGTGTGTGTTATTGACAAAGCTTCATACTAAGGATTGAGGATTGTTACAAGCCCTGTTTAACGAAAGATCCGTTGGACATGGCAGTGCACATTGGCCTTCTTTATGTGTACCATCTTGCCAGAGTTTAGTCTTAAACTCGTATGTATGTGAAACATGTTGAATGAAAATTTCACCAAGACATTCCACCAGTTAGCCAGAAATTGAGAGAGAAAACCATATATATAATGTATTAAGATTTTAAAATGATTTTATAAGATTTTTTTTATAAAAACATAAACCCCAACAAGAGGCTTTACATTTATTATTCTATTAAACAATAAAGTACATAGTTAGCAAAATTAACATATATAGTATTCAAATTGAGTAACAATATATACGAACACAGTCGAATTTTAGCACAACGAAATTGTACATCAGAACTGCAAACTATCCGAATGAATATACACATTATAGCTCTTAAGTTCACTATTGCCTTGGCTGTTTGTTCAAATCCAAAATGAAATTATATAAACTATCAAATTCTTTCTTTTGCACGCCATTGGTTTTATCCTAAAACTGACAACGGCAAAATCTGTCTTTCTGCAACCTTGTAACGCATTCTAGATAGTACATTGCACTCCCATTGACGTTTTCTTTTTTTTCTAACTGTCTCAAAACTCCTTTCTTAAGTTCAGGGAATCAGAAACATTTTATTGGAATAAAACATTTAAGTGAAGAAGGAAAAAAAATTCAGTTATGATAAATAGTTTACCTATTCAATGCAAAGAAAATGTTCAAGTTTCAGACAATTGGAATTAAATGAAAATGCTGTTTCGCGTTTCCGATAAACTGCATACAATTTGAAGTCATTTACTTCAGATGTGAAAAAAAGAACAGAAAGTCTACAGGGTGAATAAAAATCTTATAGCAAACTTTAACATCAAAGGGAAGTTAAATCTTGAAATAAAGGTGACAAATTATTTGAGAATTTATAAGTATAAGCACGGTAAATGACGTCAGCCACAAGAAGAAACGGTGAGAACACCGGAACTGTTCAGCATGATCCTATTAAAGATCAATTAAAGAAGATTGATAACGGTTTTAAGTAATAATTACAACTACCAAAATTTTCGAACCTTTTGCAGCGCACAGTAATCTTATCGTACCAAAACTCATCGTACAGATTAATTTTCGGACAACAAGACGTCAATAAATATCTTTGCACAAAAGCATTTGCTATGCAACGCTATAATGAGTATTTAGATAAGTTGCAAGGAGAACTAACATTCACGGTATGGGATCTCATCTTATCATTTTTTCACCGACACAAAATCAGTTACAGCCAATTTACCTTCAACATCTTTTTTACTATGATTTTGAGATAATATGAGTAGGTCAGAGCCCACATGATCCACGTAAAATTTGCGATTTGATAGTAAATGACTCTAGCAATTTTATAAAATATACCCACGCTGAGCTAAAATCCTCCATTACTCAGTATCGTACATTTTCACCTCGCTTAAAAAGTATCGTACCTCTCTCTATACGTTCGACACCCCCTAAAACTAATAATAGACTTAACCACGCAAATTGACGGTAGTGAAATTCACTCATCTGATAATTCGAACTGGACAGTTTAGAGCCGTGTGGAGATTTATACACGAGGAAAGTATTCTAATAAACAGATCTCAACTTTGCCTACAGCAAAAGAAACATGTGATATATTGAATCGAATATATTTGATTCAAATTACTTTGCATTGAATAGATCAGGTTATATTAGAGTAAAACCTATTCCCGCCAAAATTAAGTCGCATCGTCCTGTTGCTGTGCGGCGACATCGCAATGCCAAAAGCGACTTCATTCTAGTTCTTCTAACATGATGTTGCATGACGAGGCAGTGTCATTTCACTTTCAATCATTGTGGATTCTATCTTTACAGACATTTTAAAAAAATATACTTTCTTATAAAAAACGCACGAATTCAACTTTAAAATGCGATTGATAACCAGAGTATTTCTATTTGAAAGACCCAGTAATTACACAAATAAACGGTTTCCGTAGAATGTACAAAATTTACAAGTTCGTCAGATTATTAGAATATGCTGTGCAATTTTTGTAAGTCGAAAAACATTATGTGCATAAAAACAAAATTGCATCGTGAATAGCATTTTTCCATTGTTTTTTATACCGACCGTCACCATGTAATAAGCGTGAATTTTGTGCAAATCGACTTTCAGAGCATGGGTAACTCTACACGTGCCATAAATGGCATTGTGAACTACTAATATAATTGGTGGATAAAGCAGCTCCCTTACCAGCGCTTTCATTTAATGTTAGACAAGCATGGAATAAGAGATAGAAAATATAAACTTCGAAATATGTAGAAGATATACTTGTTGAAAAAAAATTAACAAAGGCGCATTATGTGTCAAAAATCCATTTTATTTCAATTCTTAAGAATGTCAAACATGTGTTTAATAATGGTTTAAAAATGGATTTAGAGCATATTAGGTGTTTAACAACTGAAGAAAGTTGCGCTGGTAGCAAAATGTTAACAAAGTAGTTATTTTTCAATTCCGTACAAAATACTCATTCACTATGATCATACTCCTTGCCTACAGAGCAAGAAAAGTAAAAAAAAAGTTCACCTGGGTGGCAAATCAAGTTCTTTTAAAAACTGTAACAAGATATCAAAAATAAAAACATTTTGTGAAATAAATATGATAGCATTTCTGAGGCATAATGGGCCTTTAATTGTTTTTACTTAATTAATAATACCGTCTTACTGTAACACGTACCAAACATAGAATCACTGTTTCATGACATGAGTACATGTTGTGGTCTAAAAATACAAATAAGGAAATTACTATTTTCAAGTTGTATTCCATATTTTCACAGCAAGGACATCGAAGTGCAAAATGTTCTACATCGTGTACACTTAACGGGGGTGAGCTTTGAATTACTCATCTGACTTTAAATTAACAACTGTTACATTTCGTTCAAAAAAGTATGATCGGAGACAAATTGATTTTTTCAATATTTTCATTCAAATAAGCAAGGAAATAGAGAGACATTGTGAACAATTTTAGTAGAAGCATAAAAAATGAGACACAAACATTACATAAAAAAACCTTTCATGAGGTGATACGAATGTTTATATCACAAACACTTAATACGTAATATATTAAGTAAACAACGTAAGTTATTAAATTGTAATGCATGTGAAATTCAAGTAATAATTCAAGTAAAGGTCATTTATACATTGTATACATAATTTGTTTTATTTACAATGCATTGTATATAGAAATGACACACATTCATTGGGAAATGAGCATATTTTTCGCTTATACATATATTTTTAACTGCCGAACAATAAATAAATTAAATAAATGTACATGTACTGACAAAGACTTTGGATATCTTACATACATCTTAACACAACTTTTGTACTCCTACATTACAGTCACGTAAATTGAAACCACAATCCACAACTAGCAGCAAATTCTAAATAATGTTTATCAAATTCCTCACTCTGTGCCACTGTAAACCAAATTTTAAAATCGCCAACTTTTCCTGAAATATGAAAACCATTAAAGTGACAATATACTCATTTTTTTTCTTTGTAAAGATGAGCTAAACTGACAATATATTTCATAGGATTGACTACTAGTTTACAAATGGTGATTGATCAACTGTTGATTAGAAAATGATGACAAATAAAATATAAATAATTTGAACGTAACATGTAATAATCCTGATGAATATTTGTAGAAATTTCCTTGGGCCATGTGAGTTATTTTTCGTCCATGCAAATTACATTATAGAATTAAAAGGAATTATGTCAAAACGTAAACTTTGTTTGATTTTTACCTTTTCACTCATTATATTTCTCTTGGATTGGCATAATATCACATTAAGCAAATCATTGCGAATATAACGAAAAGAAATAAATAGTATCCAAAGATATTAATGTATTTGAAGGAAATCTCTATATACTTCCTTGTTACATATTCTTGTTTTTCGAACAGTAAGCTATATTCATTTCAAATCATTGAAAAATAAATATACATGTACATACAAAAGAATATCATTAGGCCTAAGTAAATATTTGATATTTTTTAAAAACAATAAAAACCTTTTCGATACAATGTGTAATCCCCGTTATATATTTCTCTACGAACGTTGTCCGGGTGCATTTTATCTTTATACATATTATGAAACTGACATTTCTCAGAAATAGCCTGCACAAGTTCTTCACTTGGGTCGAGCCCCAAAAATTTCGCCAATCGTTTTATTTCTTCTACGTTGTTCTGCAAAAAATCAATAAATAATATACCAATTGTCGGGATATCAAATGAAAATTAGTCAGAAAGTGTAGCCTTGCCTGGTTTATACTGGTGGTAAAGGTTAATCACCTGGCTTATACTGGTGGTAAAGGCTTATTGCCTGGTTTCACCTGGCTTATACTGGTGGTAAAGGTTAATCACCTGGCATATACTGGTGGCAAATGATTGTCACCTGGCTTATACTGGTGGCAAATGTTAATCACCTGGCTTATACTGGTGGCAAAGGCTAGTCACCTGGCTTATACTGGTGGCAAAGGCTAATCACCTGGCTTATACTGGTGGTAAAGGTTAATCACCTGGCTTATACTGGTGGTAAAGGCTAGTCACCTGGCATATACTGGTGGTAAAGGCTAGTCACCTGGCTTATACTGGTGGTAAAGGTTAATCACCTGGCTTATACTGGTGGTAAAGGCTAGTCACCTGGCATATACTGGTGGTAAAGGTTAATCACCTGGCATATACTGGTGGCAAAGGTTAATCACCTGGCATATACTGGTGGCAAAGGATAATCACCTGGCTTATACTGGTGGTAAAGGCTAGTCACCTGGCTTATACTGGTGGTAAAGGTTAATCACCTGGCTTATACTGGTGGTAAAGGTTAATCACCTGGCTTATACTGGTGATAAAGGTTAATCACCTGGCTTATACTGGTGGTAAAGGTTAATCACCTGGCTTATACTGGTGGTAAAGGCTAGTCACCTGGCTTATACTGGTGGCAAAGGTTAATCACCTGGCTTATACTGGTGGTAAAGGCTAGTCACCTGGCATATACTGGTGGCAAAGGTTAATCACCTGGCATATACTGGTGGTAAAGGCTAATCACCTGGCTTATACTGGTGGCAAAGGTTAATCACCTGGCTTATAATGGTGGCAAATGACAATCACCTGGCTTATTCTTGTGGCAAATGATAATCACTTGGCTTATTCTTGTGGCAAAGGTTAATCACCTGGCTTATAATGGTGGCAAATGATAATCACCTGGCTTATACTGGTGGTAAAGGCTAATCACTTGGCTTCTACTGGTGGCAAAGGCCAATCACTTATGATGCCAGCATCGAAAGAATTTAAGGCAAATGGTTTAAAAAGATGTGCATCATTAGCATATACTTCATAAAGATATCTTTAGCACGATTCAAGCAATAACTTAAAAATGTTTTGGGAACACGACCGAATAAATCTTGAATGTAAGCAACAAAAAACAATCAATGCAACAAAATGATTAACTAATTCACAACTCTGATGCCCGATTATCTAGCAATAAAAGAGAATTGTAAGAGCATGCGCAATGGACATCACTTCCCGGAATGGACTTAACGCCTACGAAATGGACATAATTATATTTTACAAGTTATCATTTTTATTACCTTATGTTTTTCCTATTTTATCGACATATTTTTGAAAATAATCTGGGGTCTACGAAATGGGGTTTTCGGCAACGAAATGTAGTTTTCGCTTACGGAATGGACATGTGCAATTAAGGTAATAAATAGTATCATTTTAACATACGATATAAAACAACAAACTTAACTATATGGCATTTACATAAAAATACACGGAACATAAATCGGAATATATCCACTAAGAAACATTAACAAATGAAAATGTTATGCCGTTAATGCAATTTGCATGTAAAGCGACCCGGCGGACGGTATAACTTTGAAATTTGACGTTAATGACGTCGCAAGCGCATTGTCTTTTACGGAGCAGCTGTTTACTCAATTACGAAGTAGGCCAATACATGTACCATTTTTACATGTTGTTAATTGCGTCTGATCCACTGCCTATATATAAATACTCTGTAAAAGTCGGTATCATACTGTATTGTAATAGACTGTATGATTTTAAATGAGCTCTTGTGATGACGCAAACTTACGTTCTTTCTTTCTGTAACTTAATTGCTGGAAAATCGCACACGCAATAAACCATTATATGTCTTATATTTATATAATTTTGCTGCATGAAAATGTATGATACATACGAGAAAATAAAAGAATCATACAACTAAGAACAAAATTGTCATAATCTAAAAAATAAATATAACGCATAACCAATTTCGAACGGGACTGTTAAATTAAAAAAAATCACCATAAGACCATATGGTAGAAAAGTGGAATGATTTACAAATTTCGGAGGGAAAAATACAGTACGAGTTAAAGGTCTTGTAGTAAATATTGTTTGATTAAAAAATACATAAAAAATGTTAGGTTATAACAGAGATATATGGAAGAGTACGAAATCATTGTTAAACGGTTAAAACCCTTCTTAAAATAACTGGAACACGTACAGTATCCTCTATATATTACACATCCATGACGCTTTTTCAACTCCGTATTTAAACGATATTGGACGGTTGTGCTCAAAAAGTGCGTGGACTTGTGACAGTCATTTTTAGCTTGGTTCATAAAAACGAACTTGGTTGATATGAATCGAAAGGATGTTTCTATTTCTAAAAGTGTGTTTTACTTTTATTGTCATCTTTTATTTCCTTCGCGAACAATGTGCACTTTAATAACCATGGGAACGCATTATTGGCACACGCCGATCTGCACATGCAACGTTTAAATATCAACCAATGTTAAATTAAATTGGACTGTAATTTCAGGTTGAAAATGTGGGATTAACCTTTATACATATTTAAAAAACATACTTATCACATAAACCGCGGCGCAGGAGTGTAATAAAGCCATTTAATAAAAACGATATTACACTAGTGTAATAACACTTTGACGTGACGTCATTTGCTCTATATAGAAACATAGCGGCTAGCTAATGTTGTACACTATACACGGAGCATATCCATATCGGTACCCTCTTTGCGAAATCTGCTTGAAAAACGGTACCCTCTTTGAACATGCACAGGTCATTCTCTGCTAAAAACAAACCAGCGATGGATAACAATCCAGTAAAATTTCATTGTAATAAGGAAAGGAGGTATGACATGTAGAAAAGATGTATACCACGAAACACTAGAACGTTTTATTTAACTGCTGATTTGTCATGTGCTCGATTTTCATGTACTACAACTAAACAATAACCTACAAAAAAATCGACATGTCTTGCCTTGCCCATCACCACGACATATTGTTCGGGCTGAAATGAACCTGTGGCTTGATTATATATGCATAATACATATTTAATATGTTCATATACATACCATCTTCGGACAAATGGCAGTATATTGTCAAAAATAATTGTAAAATTCATAAAAACACCCTTAACTTTAGGTTTTGCAGCGGCACGGGCTACCTCTCTTCATTTGAGTTTTTATATCACAGGTATCCTCTCATTTTTAACACAAAGGTACCCTCAAAGCGCGACATATGCTTTTATGTGCGTTAATCGCTAAGTATGTAATATGTACATAAAAGTAAGAAATGTTACATATATACTTAACGATTAACGCACATAAAAGCATATGTCGCGCTTTGAGGGTACCTATGTGTTTAAAAATGAGAGGGTACCTGTGATATAAAAATTCAAATGTTCCTCAAGTCTAGAAAGTTATTCCAGTTATTTCATATTAAAAACCCTAAGGGGAGTTTCTTTATAAGTTTATGATCAAACTCAAATTGTAATATACTTAAGGACAATGATATTATATGCATTTTATTACATGAAAACAAAACACAAACGACTCCATTAGATATATATCACAACTTCAATACAAAAAGCAAACTTAACAACTGAAAATAATTCAAAATGTTGATCTTATCACAATTGGCCAAAACTGTTACTTTTGATTTTTCGGGTGCTGTCTTTATCATGCAATAACTTCATTAAAATGCAATCATTTTTCATAACTTTGGTATCTAAATGACCGAAATGCATTCGGTTTTATGATACTGTGAAAAAATATTTAAAAGAAATATATTTTCCTTGTTAAAATGCAATTATCCCGACCGTGCGTTTTCATTGTCCTTAAGTATACATGTATTCAGTCTTGAACAAAAAATGCTGGTAGACAATAATATTTTTCAGATCGTTGGTTATTTTCTCCAAGGCAAAAACTGAAGGTTTTGACGCACAGTGGTTGTAAAACATCAAATACAGCCTTTATAATACTGCCCTCACACATACCTCGCGACCTTACTGCGTCCTTACTGCGACCTTGCTACGACCCAGGACGCAGCACAGTCGCCATGGACGCAGCAGGGATGCAGCGAGGTCGTAGCGAGGAACCCAAGGACGCACAAGGTCGCAGACCGTCGGCGACTATTTTGAACATGCACAAAACAGTTGCAGAAACTCTGCGTTCTTGCTGAGTCCTGGTTAGGTCGCCGTGGGATCGCAGTGGAGTCGCCATAGTCGCAGCAGCATCGTAGTAAGGACGCAATAAGGACGCAATAGACGTAGTACACTCGTACTAAGGACGCCGTAGAGTCACCGATGAAATTACAAGAAATTGCTCGGAAACCTTTGGCGACGCTGACTATGGACTTGACTTGACTGGACTTCATGAATATGTGGTTTCAGGAACTCAAACTTGGTCAGGATCCACTGGTCACGATCCGTTCGGTCACCTGTTCCAGCGCCAGACTTCGGCTTAGTCAGCTTTCCAAACCGTGTACGAATTGACCTGTACCATACAATAAGCATACTGACGTCTTTCCCAAGAACTTGTGCCTGTTCGGCCCAGAGAGCGTCCTTCTTGCATTTATCCTTGTAGGTGGATAGCTTTTTGTTGTAAATTTGCGGGTTTTCTCTCAACCACTCGACCATGGATTCTTCATCTTCAGCTGTGAGGTCACTTCTCATCATCAACCTGGACTTATTGACCTTTGAAGAACTGTAACACTGTTCACCACTGGTAGATTGAGTGTCCGACTCGGAGACTTGGTCTGATAGCGGTGCCGCTGTTTCAACAGACTGTGGACCACTAGAAGACTGTTTGTATGCGTCTCCGCCAGTGGATGAAGCCGCGATTTCTACACACTGTGAACCACTACCAAACTGCATATCTGAAGCGGCGACTGGGTCAACTTGTAGCACTTTAGAGACCCTCGCTCTTTTGCCTCGTCCGCCTCTCATCTTTGGAATA
Source organism: Ruditapes philippinarum (assembly GCF_026571515.1). NCBI lineage: Eukaryota > Metazoa > Mollusca > Bivalvia > Venerida > Veneridae > Ruditapes > Ruditapes philippinarum. The sequence continues at coordinate 12,176 of NW_026865859.1, forward strand.
ATATGGATGATTTAACTTAATACTAATTAAATATACGTCTTCACTCGTTGAAGGTCAGACTCAGAATGAAATTTACTGGTAAAAAGTATTGTTTTTATAGACGTAGCAAGAACGTAGTAGGGTCGTCGTACAGTCGCAGGACAGTCGCCGGACAAACGCAATAGTCGTCGTAGAGTCGCCGTAAGGACGCAGAGAACATAGCACAGTCGCAGCTGGGTCGCCGATGATTGCCGTGGGGTCGCCTTGGGGACGCAATACAGTCGCAGTGGAAACGCCATGGACGTAGAAGGGTCGTATTGAGGACATAGAGAAAACGTACTGAACACAAGACCGCAGAGCCCCGGACCGTCTGCGAGAGAAATTTGGAAATTTGAAAGAAAACCAACGATTTTCAAAAGAAAAATGCTATTTTACTAGTTTTCAGGTCGCAGTAAGGTCGTGGTTTATGTGTGAGGGCAGCATTAGCTAGCAGCTTCTGATGCAAATAAGGAAACTGGCCCAGCTTGAGGGTCACGTCTAAACGTCATTTTTACATATACAGTTTTAGTTTAGGAGCATTTACATTTACGGGTACTCTGCGCTTTATCTTGGCAAATACCCAACCAAAATATAATTATAAAAAAACATAACCTGAATCAGGAAAAGAAAATGCATGTAAAACCGTATCTTATAGGTTAGGAGGTATGGCCACATTGATGTATGATGTATAAATTCAAATTTCTGCTGGAGGAAAGTGATGTGACCGAGACGAAAGTTCTGATTTTCGTAACAAATGACTATTGTTTTGTATTAGCAATACAGAAAAAGAATTCACCAGACAGACCATTTAAAATCAGACACGAACATTTACACCTAATAATGTTTATATTTCTTTTAATTGTAAGTTTTTGGTTTGTTTCTTTTTTGTTGCTTTTTGTAAAAAGGCATACAAATAATCAATAAAACATATATTAAATAATTATACTTTGAAATAATTGTAAATTTAATACTTTTTTCAATTTTTAATATCAATCAGATGTACATGAAAAATGACACGTGACTGTTGCAAATGTAATTCCCTTTTTACTTTAATTGTAGTAATAAAGTCTCCGCAACAAAACTGGTCACTGCTGTCAGCGCCGTAGCTAAACAAAAATGTTTTAAGGACAATTCTAAGATGTGCTGACTTTTAATTAATAATTTTAAATTAATGTCTGACATAATATAATGTTACAGAATGTACTTCCATTTAAGTTGGTATATGCCCCCAGATCATCCTAGAAATGTGTCTCAGTGTTAGCATAAGTCTAGCAACAGCCCTGCAAGTTGCTTTAAGAAGGTCTTTATAACATTGAATACATTTATGGACAGATATTCACCGCTCTTTGAATGTGATACTACACTAGAACTTTAATAATGTTTGTATTCCCGCTTACTCTATCGCCTGTTCAATGAACATGTTCAGTGAATCTAGTTGGAAATAACATTTTATAAATGTACATTGTACATCAATAAATACCAAAAAAAAAAAGTTAATATTTTTCACTGAATGAGAAACGGAACAATTCTATCATTTGTCCGAAAACAATACGGTTCCCGAGATCTTGCTCCATTTTCCAGTGGTAATTCATAAACAGCAGTATATCAAAACGATGCATTATATTCACTTCTTTAAAGTAGACAGAGTTGTGGATGACGGCACATATTTTAGTTTCGAAATTTTGTTTCGAACCAACTTGAAGACCTTTCTAGTGCACAAGAAACTTACGGCTATGAAAACGCCCTGGAGTGTGTTAAATATAATAAATATGTACCACATGACAGTGTCATTGGTAAACGTTGCCAGAAAAGCAAAAACCCATGTCAGTCCCATCACAGCAGATAATTTAATATACAAGAAAAAAGAACAAAGGTTTCCATTATTGTTTGCCCTTGATCCTTGCTGTCGAGCTCTGGCTATAAAGCAAGAAGTGAAAATGAATCCTATTATATCAATAAACTTAAACAAAGCAAGTGGTCCGATAAAAAAGAGCATTAAGGCTTTCCTCGATGTTATCCAACATATTCCTTGTCCATATCCGGGTCTAAACTCGCTAAGTGTATCTAAACTTGACTCGTCTATACCAACTGCTGTGGCAACAATTATCATTGGTAGTAGCCATCCATAAACATTGTAGAGAAAAAACCTCTTTGATGTTTTATTTCCTCCAGTAACAATAAATGATCTAGAAAACGTAACCAATAAGTCAAAAGCGATCACGTTCATCCATGTGAATGATGAAGTGTAAAAATAGTGAACTATTATTGCCAAAGACTTGCACGTAATTGAATAAGCTGCAGCGTGGCTGATAAAAAGAAATGACGTTTGCGCTGATAAAAGTGAGATTATCAAACATATTAATATTTTCCCCGGAATGTTGCGAAGTTCTACAAACATACAGTAAATTATAAATGTAATCATTAATGCTGAGATAGATAAAATTAATCCACAGATCGTCACATAACTCTCTGCAGAATTAAAGGTAAAGACTTCCATGGATGCCAGCTGGTTTTCAAACGTGTCTGCACAAAGGTAAACGTCAGATCCGTTGACATAAAACATAGATGAGTTGAATATTTTATCCAAAGCCGGTACATAAATGCCTGACTCGTTTTCAGATTTCCATTCATTTGATTTCAATTTGATGAAAGTGCAGCTTGTAACATTTTCGTCACCCTGTGTTTTAAGCCCACGCTCTTCCGGTATACATCGCCAATTGATGATTATTGTCGTTGGTGGACAAAATATTTTTCTACAAGTTTTAGATATTGGGTCATATATTTGGTTATTCTTGCAATGAAATTCAATCTCTTTCCCGTTTCCAAAAGTGTTTAAATCAACTAGAACGCGAAAACTGTAGACTGGAGGCACAGGTGTCTGCTTGTCACCAGTATCAGATAATCCTGTATGGCACAGCAGCAAGTCTTCGTCCGCATTATTACACAGAGCGCAGTACTTATTTTTGTACTTAGTAAACTCATTAACATCGGCGGCTGACGTAAAAGTATATACAATATTGGTCGGGCTTAACTCACACATTCTGTTATGTTCGATGCTATTTTTAACCGAAGAACACGTGGAGACAAAATCAAACGTTCTACATGACTTGGCTAAAGAATGATTCCCTGGAGGATCGTAGAATAATTTGCACTGAGAGGTGTCATTTGGAGATATGCATCTTTCCTCTACAATCCAAAAATCAAAATCAAACTGAAAATTACAATAAGCACAGTACATATTTCTATAAATGAAGTTTTCATCGTCTGTCACAAAAACTTTTAAAACAATATTTGAATCCTGACTAATATTCTCACAGAGATCTTTTGAAATTGTGTCATTCCATTCCGACGAGCATTTAGTCACCACGTGGCTTTCAATGACTTTGAAACTTCTTAAAGTCAACAGCAAACAATCAAACTGATGCATACCGGGAACATTTTTGGATTTCATGATGGTTTTATTCACAACATTTTCACAACAATCATTAAAAATGGGACAGAGTGTGTCACAATGGCACGTTCTTCCCATTATTTCTATAACACCATCACAGCTTGTTCTCCAAACGCACTCATCCGAATTCAATCCATATCGAGTCACGATCGGAGGCGTAAATTCAAATTGGAAGTCGTAAAATAAATCTGGTGGTTCAGTCGTTGTTTTCCAAATTTCGTTTTTCCAGGTAAAGGATTTTGTTAACCCTGTGAAGCTATTTTCTGACAGATTTTTCATTACGTGCGTAGTTGTTTCATACATTAATCCTCCAGACAGACGAAATAATATTGCAAAATATACAACACAAACTGCTCTCAAAACTACGTTTATATCCATAGTGGACACTGGTTATTTATTTAGTTAAAACGTTCTTGTATTTGAAAATTTCCTTCGCATGTGTGAAGCTTGGTAAACCTTCTATAGAAAAGAAAGAGCATTGACTTTATGGTCAACCGCGCACTAATCCACTCTGATTTCTTACGCAACGTCAAACATTAAGAGTATAGAAATATTACAAAGTATTGTTGTTGCAGTTAATGTAAGCAAATTTATCATGTTCAATATATATGTTTATTGTAATCAATATCTACTCTTACCTAATAAACTAATACAAAAATGAAATTGATACAATTTACAATAATATTATCCAGTACTAATTCGCCGTTAACTTTTTGGTCAACAAGTACAACAGTAAATGAAGAAATATATTTGTTTGTAAGCTTATTTATATTAAGCCGCTTGCCGTCGGGTGATAGCAATTTTCGATAAAATGACACGGAATGAGATTTAGTTGGTTTAGGTTCAAATTACCCTTTAACCGATCTATTCTCATGTGAAGATACCATCACTTGTTCTGCATAATTAACTGTTTATGCAAATTCGAAGAGAAATTGTAAGATAGAAATTTATGACTATGCTAATAACAGAACAATGTATAAACGAAACTACAAAACACGTTACATAAACAAAAATGTTCTAAATCATGGAAAGATTTCTTTTTCATTTATGAAGTGATGATAATATGTTTTGTAAAAAATTACCCAATGACTGAATTAATCCATTGCAATTTAAATAACCGATTTGACCTTACACGGACCCTGACGGATAAAGCTGAAAATCACAGAGAAGTAGGAAGAGCGCATTTTGGTGTATTACATTAAATGATTTGAAATGATTATTTTCTTCTTAAATTTAACACCATGACATTTTTTTGCCAACTATACCCGAAGAATTCTTAATGAGAGATTATTCAAAGAACTATACTTTCTGGAAAAACGTTGATTCCTCGGGAGCAAAAAAATCACAACAAAATTATATGAAAATTGCAGACTTGCTTTGAACCATTAAACAAGCGTAAAAGCTCTCATAATATCAAATAAGCATAAAAGCTCTCCAAATATCAAATATTTAACAGTCACTGATAAATCATCCATAATGAGATATTGTAGATATATCATGGGTCAGAAGTAGCTCAGAGCTGATGGATCATGGCTGATAAAAGAAGAATAATTGGACGGACCCCTTCATTTTGAGCTGATCTGATAACGACTCCTTATCAATGTCGTTAAATTATTCATCGTACAGATCAGAATACATCAACTCGGGCATATCATAGACCTAATATCATATAAGAAATCAGTATTAGTATCATGTTAATGAAGTTGGACATTAAAATAAATCACATTTGTCAATTGAACCGCGATGCGAAATAATAAACATGACAATGGTTCAATTATAGTTCACAACAGATAAATTCAACATGGTCGATATAAAGTTTTCACGTTAAAAATGGGCATCTTAAAAGCATTGCTTTTCCAGTTGAGGCCTATTTTTGGTCCCAGTTGTAAGTAAAGTGATAGGGATGTAGCTGGAGAAGTGGGGTAAGGAATCTACAATTTGGGATATACATTTTATTTAATCTGTAAAGAATTTCAGCCATTTACAGAGGACCATCAACGAGAATTGTTTCGAGTTCCATTAACATGATATCTTGATTAACTCTTAACATGTTAGAACTGATTTTATTAACATTTGGAGCCGTTAATCCCGAACAATCATACACATATTATACATGTACATGCTTAAGTCATTATATTTTTGTCCCTATAATTATGTATATTCTGTTGTTTATCTATTTCTGATGGCCACATTGGAAATAAGAGACACGTACTTGCTGCTGTATATTCTTAATGTGTTACCTTCTCTAAATAAAGATATTATTGTTGTTATAATTATTAAAAACCGTGTAGACTCAAATGATGAATGGACAGTTCATAAAATGAGAGCTAGAACAGTCCAATTAAGAAATCAAGGAAATTAAGGTTTACATGGTTAAAAGCTAACTTATTTCTATTCTTATCTCAAGAGTAGTTCCATTCAGTTTAATCTTTATCAATATTTGAAGCAGATGCTGTTTACAACGTAGGTTACTGATAGCCCACTTAAACTTTCTTTTCTTTTCTACGACCTAGCAGCCGCCTTGTTCAGCACACAGGAACTTTTGTATAAGACCACTTATGGATCATTTCGTGTATTTACAACATAACTTGACAGGCAAAGGGGCTAAGGAGATGTTGTCCGATGGACAAAGGCCAATCATAAAACATCGCTTGAGCATGCTCAGAGCTTAAAAGCGGTAAAACAAAAACGTAAAATACTTTTTGATAAAACAATTTTAGAGAAACAAAAACGTAACAACCTATTTTGATAAACAATTTTATTCACATATAAATTACTTGTAAACTACAAATACATGTAAAACAGATAAAAAAAGCTATCACATTTCTAAAGAAGTTCACAAGAAAATGAACACACATAGTTCTCGTAGTAGAAGCCACCTTTACATTATTTTAAAATTATTTGATATCGGCATGGTTTTATTAATTTATATAAGCAAACAATTTTCAACATTTAATTCAACTATTGCACTTTGATATGTAAAGTCACCCTGTCAAAATTAAAACAAGAGGGCCATGATAGCCCTGAAGTCCCTCACCTGTATATAGGCCCCCGGAGCGGGGCCAGTTTAAACCTTAGGGCTTTTATTTGAACAAACTTAATAGACACCTATTAGAAGATGTTTCATGCTAAACATCTAAGGTCTAGCTGATCAAGTTTTTTCTTTACACATATAGTTAAAAACAATGACACATCTGGGGCAGGGCCAGTTTTGACCCAAGCGCTTTTATTTGAACAATCTTTGTAGACACTTACTAGAAAATGTTTCATGCTTTATATCTAAACTCTAGCTATTCGGGTTTTTTCAAAAAAGATTTTTAAGTTTTTGCTATACACATATAAGGAAAATCAATGTCCCCCGGGGCAGGGCCAATTTTGACCCCAAGGCTTTTATTTGAACAAACTTTGTAGACACTCACTAGAAGATGATTGGTGCTTAATATCTAAACTCTAGCTATTTGAGTTTTTTCAAAGAAGATTTTTTAAGTTTTTGTAATACACATATAAGGAAAATGAATGACCCCTGGGGCGGGGCCAATTTTGACCCCAGGGCTTTTATTTGAACAAACTTGGTAGACACTCACTAAAAAATGTTTCATGCTAAGTATCAAAACTCTAGCTATTTGGTTTTTTTCAAAGAAGATTTTTTAAGTTTTTGCTATACACATATAAGGAAAATCAATGACCCCTGGGGCAGGGCCAATTTTGACCCCAGGGCTCTTATTTGAATAAACTTGGTAGACACCCACTAGAAGATGTTTCATGCTAAATATCTTAGCTCTAGCTCTTTGGGTTCTTTAAAAGAAGATTTTTTAAGTTTTTACTATATGCATATAGGGAAAATCAATGACCCCCTGGGGCGGGGCCAATTTTGACCCCAGGGCTTTTATTTGAACAAACTTGGTAGACACTCACTAGAAGATGTTTCATGCCAAATATCTAAGCTCTAGCTCTTTGGGTTTTTTAGAAGAAGATATTAAAAGTTTTTTCTTTTGGTTGCCATGGCAACCAGAGTTCTGCATGGAAACAATTTTCAAAGATGACTACGAAAGGAACATTCCTGTGGTTTGGATGTGGTTTGGATGCAATTGGCTTGGTGGTTTATGAGATGTCATTTAAAGTAAAAGTTTACAGACGCCGGCCGGACGCCGGACGAAAAGCGATCACAAAAGCTCACCCTGTCACTTTGTGACAGGTGAGCTAAAAAGTGAAAGAAATTTAATACCACATATCAATTTTAAAGTCAATAAAAATGTGGCCTGCTTAAAAACAAAACTGATAAAAATATTTATTTGCAACAACTTCAAAACAATTAAAATTAACGATGCTTTCATGTTTAAGATTTTTTATAAAAACAGTAAATAAACAATAAACTGCTTACCTATTTTTTCTGTCTCCATCTTTGAAATAAAATTGATAGATACACTTACTCATAATATTATGGTAACAATAAGAATGTAATGTAATTTTATTTTTTTTTTAATGGTTTTAAATTAATCCCCGTCTGTTAATGATTGGCACTCAAGTACATGTATTCCAACATTCGACTTGCAGGATTTAAAAAAAAAAATCTACCTTCCAAAATAAACACCCAATAAATATTGAAAATTTAAATTGGCCCTACCAAATGTTTGCTTAAATGATTTTGATTCATTATAAAACTATGCAAACCAATCTACTGTCAAGACTTTGGTAAATCTGACTTTTACAGAAAGTATATACATGTTCAAACCTGTAGTCACATTGCTAACATGTGTAAATGCTTTAACACTTTCGGCAAAGAAATTAAAGAAAAAAAGAAAATTATAATAAAATTACATTATTAACTGTATGTAATATCTCAAATAACATTTATGAGAGCTTTTATATATAATTCATGTTAATATTTCTGGCAAAGCAACTCAAAACTTAATGTATGTAATAACTGATATACAGCCTTATTTCACTGATGTGAACAAAGCGTATAAAAGCGACAGATGAATTAACTACAACAACAACAACAAAAATATTATCTAAATTCAAACCAACAACTACAACTATTTTTATATCACAAAACAAATCAACACATACCATTAATACTATTTTGATTGTAAATTATTCTATGAGGAAGACAAAAACAAGTGTGAGAACACCTTCTACTAAGAAATTGAATAACTGATTCGAAGTATTGGCAGTGTAAAAACTAACTTTGTTATTATCATTGAACTCAAATCCATTTTATATGTATGGAATACTAAGGTCTCACTGGACCCACTGACAATTGACAGAAACTGTTATTTCCCCAAAATGGTACAATGTACATTTTTAAATGTACAATAAATCTAAAATAGGAACTTTACTGTTGATTTTTGCTCGTAGAAATTCACCAAATAGATGGTCACATACTTAAGCCTTCACTATTATTTTAAGTCCAGTGCTCTAGCGATTTCTGTTTTAGTGACAATTCTAACAGAATATGATAAATTCAGTTAAATTTAACTCATCAGTCATTGTTGGCATGAAAATCTGTCACAAAAAGACAACAAAAGATACCAACCAGATAAACAATTTTCAGTTAACAACTGTCATGTATTAAACATATAAAATACTTAAGAATAATAAACATAGTCACAGCACATGGATATTATTTTGTTCTTTATACATGCCCATGACATAAAAATCATGATCATCCAGAACTCATAATAATAATGTATAAGAAACATGGTGTAACACAACACTTCAGCTACAGCATGTGTAATATCTCACCTTAAACGATCACAATGAAACATAAAACTAATAATTGAGCCGCATCACGACAAAAAAAAACATAGTGCGTTTGCGACCAGCATGGATCCAGACCAGCCTTTGCATCCACGCAGTCTGATCAGGATCCATGCTGTTCGCTATCAGTTTCTACTTGTAATAGGGCTTGTAAGCAAACAGCATGGATCCTGATCAGACTGCAGTGATGCGCAGGCTGGTCTGGATCCATGCTGGTCGCAAACTTACAATGTTGGTTTTGTCGTGACGCGGCTCATATAATGTTCAATGTAGGACAAAATATCAAATGTTCAATGCCATGAAATGCTAAAAATCGTATCACAAGAACAGTTTCTAATAAAATCATAACACTAAACAATTAACAATTCTCTAGATAATGACATGTATACAAAACAAGAATAAAACATAATACAATTAAATGATTTAAATCTTGTAAAACATAACAAAAATACTAATAAAAATATCTTTACATTTCAAAACAATGTTTTTTTGTTTTTTTTTGTTTGATTCAGAATAGGAGAGAATCGGAAATATCCGTTCCAGTGACATACAGAAATTTAACAAGAATATAAACATGTGTTCTATAAATATCATTTCCAACAAATAACTCATTAAAAGATAATTCTACTGTTTATTCAAGCAGAATCCTTCTCTGTTTTTAAAAAGATTTAAACTCACATAACTAAGTTAATAGTCCTAAAAATATTTCTATTTCACTAAAAGTCTATTAAACTTCAATAATCCATTTCAAGCATTTTTAACACATTTGGAAAACATTTTAACATTTTCAAATCCAAAATATTCTTTCAGAGTCAATTTTTTCAACAAAGTTTATACCCACTAATGTTTGAATATATTTTTCACACTGGACGTTAATATTCATACATTGGCTAAACAAGTGTATCGGGAATATCTTTCCCATCAAAGTAGATGCACACTGATGATCTTGAATCTGATTTCTCGTCATCCTTCAATAATGAAGTAAACTCTGTCAAAGACTCGTCTGAAGAACATCGTGACGACATGTATGTTTGTTGAATTGGATCCAATTGTGCGCTACCTTTTGTTGGTATTTTACTTTCAGGTGGGGTGTCAGGTGAACTAAGAAAGGGATTGGTGTTTTTAACATTATAAGATGCAAATTTTGGAGCAGGTGTGTGAAAGGCTGATTGCTCACTCACCGGAAGATCATGTAAAAGTTTGCTTATAGCTCTTTGTTTGTTTGTTGGACTAAAAGGCCTAAGACGTTCTCTAGAGGTAAATGGTTTTGAGTAGGTTGGGCTAGTTGGACTTGTAGGACTGATTGTGTCTGTATCAATAGTGTACGACTTAACAAAGCGATTTGGGCGTGTAGGTATAGGTGGAGGGGCTAATGATGGTATTAATTCTTCAGTATTTGGTTTTGTATTGTTCTTATTGGTTGCTTTGGTTTCCTCAGGCATTGTAAACATGTGTATTCGAGATTGTACCAAGCTTTTTGGACTATGGTCCTTCTTGTCAGGAGAGGTGACGATAGGTTTAGGTTTATCATATGCTGGTGGACTGAATGGATTAGTTGGATTACTGTAATTAAACCCACTCGTTGGACTGTCTATAGGGACTAAAGGTGGTTGGTCATGAGAAGGTGGTAAATGGGCAGGTTTCCTCTTTCTGATACTGTATCTGAAATGAGATGGTTCTTCCTTCACTGATTGTGCACTTTGTGGAGGACTTTCTGCACCTAAGATACACCCGTAGCTCTCAATACCTTCACCAGAGCTGGCAAAGGGCTGTTCTCTTGGTGGGGGTGATAAAGGACCGTGGGCTGACCTTGGTGTACGAACAGGACTTGATGAAGGTGATCGGTCTTTCACTATCCTTGCACCTTGCCTTGCTATACGACCTCTAGCAGTACCCGACGGAGCGTGGATATCAGCGTGTGGGTCATCATGTGATTTTGATCTCTGTATGTAACGTGGTCGACTTGGCTATAGAGATAAGAAAAACACAAAACATTTAACACAGAACAGTAAAGATTACAATAAAACACAGTTTGCCTTATACATTACAATGTTTCTTCTTGCAGACACGCCATGCAAGTTTTAAATTGACAAAGTTAACCTGACAAAATCTAGTCAAATACATGATTTGGCAAATATCATTGATAAGATTCATGTGAAACATAAATCTGAAGAAAATTTTAATTTATATCTATAACTAGCGGAGAATAGAGTCAATACTTCTTGGCAAACCTGCCTATAATTAATGGTTTTGACCATCATGCTGAATTTACATAAATTTCAGTACAAGGTGTTTATTAACATACAATTTTTTTCCATTGCTGTGCAATGCAGTTTTCTTAAACACATTTGCAAGGTGTTTGTAGACATTTTATAAAGGTACACATGTAATATGATTAAAATCGCTTTGTTAAAAACATGTACAGTCAAAAATTATGTCAAATCACACAGTCATGTAGTTACAGAAATTCTGATTTTTCTGTTTGGGAAGTAAACCACTTCATAATGATAAGAATAGAAAAACATCAAAATCAAATAAAACATTAAAATATTAGTACATGTACTATACTAGACAACATAACACAATACAACTAAAGCAAACATAAATATGCACGGCAACATAACAATACATGTTTAACCATACATTGCAACACTACAGTTGGTCATTAATTTCACAATTTTGCATAATACCTTTATGTTCTTTTTTTCCCCAACATTACTGTACATTTATAATGATAAATCTTTTACCTAAATTTTCAAAGTTGCATCAGAGAAATGTCTTTTCAAATACCATACTTTCCTTGAAATTTCTTTCTCATTAAATAATTAAGGTAATAAACTGTTTAAATATCTTTGTTTCAAGTCATCTGACCTTTACACATTGTTATATGCTTTAATACATAAATATATAAATACCATAACATGATAAAATAAATATACATTGTAACTATCTTATCTTTCTGAACAAATTAGACAATAAATTTACATCAAAAAAAGATTATTCATTACCAATATCTTTATTTTTTTACATAATTATTCTACTGAAATGAGCTTAAAGCAGCAGTTACAACAAGTAAAACAATAATTTACTAACACTAATTCATTTAAATACCAATACAACATTGTGTGGGTTGTAAGTGAATAAATTGCACTACCATTAAAATCATGCCGTGATCATACAAGCATTGGTGTCTGTACTACAATTCATTACAAAAAGCTACAAAGAAACCGGCCACCAATTTCTTCATATACAACATGCTATCAAACTTGTTACATTGTCTGCGCACATTCTCTCAAATTTTAACAATGCAAAGGAATATAGCATTTGTATATAATTAAATATTATTCAAGGTATTAAAAACAAAGTAAATTGCTTTTCTGCTTCATTTTTTGTCCAAAGCAAACATAAATTAAACATAAAAAAAAAAATATTCAAGCTACCCATTCCAATTAAATGTTTTTAGCTAAACTATAATGATCATCCCAGTGATAGGTAATTGAATCAATAAATTTATCATTCAAGCTGCTATAAAAACTAGAAATGTGTTGTCATGCCACAGATGCCCCCTCATGCAGCCAAAATTTCAGACGTTATAATATTTACTTCCAAATTTGTTTGCACAAACTACTTTTTTCCTTTTAAGTTCAAATCTCTTAAAACTATTCAATGTTAACACAAACCATTTTTATACAAAGTTCAAGGCACTGAAACTATTCAGTGTTAACCTTTTGTAAATTGCATATTGCATATTTTTGCCAAAATAACGACTACATACATTTCCACAAAAGTATGAGTGCTGAAACTGAAATTCAAACATTCAAGACAGATAACTTTGTCCAAAATCATTGAACCATGCCCAAATTCAAACTTGAACTGCTTATTTCTAAAATGTATCTATATGACAAATTTGAATTGAATGTGTACGACCATTGGGGAGATAATGAACGGAAACTTAAAATTTCTGATTTTTTTCAAAGTTCAAGAGGGATAACTCTGTCAGCTGTTACCAAACCATGACCAAATTTGAACTTGACAAGTGTATTCTTATGACATGTCCATATTCTAAATTTGTGTTGAATATGTACAACTGTTGGGGAGATAATTAACAGAAACTGAAAATTTCCTTTTTTTCAAGGTAAAAGGGGCATTTCTCAAAAATCGACAAACAATGACCAAATTCGAACTTGAGCTAGGCATACCTTTGACGTATCCATATGTCAAATTTGAGTTGAATGTGTACAACTGTTGGGGAGATAATGAACGGAAACTAAAATTTCATATTATTTTTAAAGAGAAAAGGGCATAACTGTGCCAAAACTCATCGAACCATGACCAAATTCAAACTCGACCTGTGCATTTCTATGACGTATCCATATGTCAAATTTGAGTTCAATGTGTAATACCTTTAGGGAGATAATGAATGGAAACTGAAAATTTCATATTATTTTTAAAAGTGAAAGGGGCATAACTCTGCCAAAAATCATCAAACCATGACCAAATTGAACTTGACCTGCGCATTTCTTTGATGTATCCATATGTCAAATTTGAGCTGAATGTGTACAACTGTTGGGGAGATAATGAACAGAAATTGAAAATTTCATATTATTTTCCAAGTAACAGGGGCATAACTCTGCCAAAAATCTTTGAACCAAGACCAAATTCAAACCTGACCTGTGCATTCCTTTGACGTATCCATATGTCAAATTTGAGTTGAATGAGTAATACTGTTAGGGAGATAATGAACGGAAACTGAAAATTTTATCAAGGGGCATAACTCTATCAAAAATCATCAGACCATGACCAATTTCAAACTTGACCTATATTTTCTCATGATAAATCCATATGTCAAATTTGAGTTGAATGTGTACAACCGTTACTAAAATAATGAACGGAAACTGATGATGACGGAATGACAGAATGATGGCAGGACGGAATGACGGAACAGGGTAACACTATATGGCCCAGCCATTTTATGGCGGGGCATAAAAACTAAGCTACTATTTGATAGCAAGTAAAGCCTGTCCTTTTCTGTCTAGACAAATTTATACCATTCACAGGAAAATTTTGAAGTGTATGGGTGCCCATATAGTTAATTCTGGCAGTCAAGGTTAAAAAACGGTGCCTTGCATGTCTTCCATTCATGTACCGGTATTTGACTATATTTCAAGTATCAGGAAAATACATTTTTTGGTTTACAAGATATTGTCTGGTCAAAATAAACTTTTAATATTAAACAAAAGGAGCACTCCACTATTCTCTTTGCTTTGATAATAAAACAAGAACCTGGATGTTGTAAGAATTAACACAACAAGAATTAACAAGAGGGCCATGGTGGCCCTGAGGTCGCTCACCTCTATATAGGCCCCCGGAGCAGGGCCAGTTTAAATGCCAGGGCTTTTGTTTGAACAAACTTGGAATTAAGACACCCATTAGAAGATGTCTCATGATGTTAAGTTTTTACTACACACATATAATGAAAAACAATGATATCTCTACCCTCCCCCCCCCCAGGGCCAAATTTAACCAAAGGGCTTTTATTTGAACAAACTTGGTAGACACCCATAAGAAGATGTTTCATGCTAAACATCTAAGCTCTAGCTCATTGGGTTTTTTAAAAGAAGATTTTTTAAGTTTTTACTATACACATACAGTTAAAAACAATGACACCCCTGGGGCGGGGCCAGTTTGACCCCAGGGCTTTTATTTGAACAAACTTTGAAGACACTTACTAGAAGATGTTTCATGCTGATATCTAAACTCTAGCTCTTTGGTTTTTTTCAAAGAAGAATTTTAAGTTTTTGCTATACACTTTTAAAGAAAATCAATGACCCCCGGGGCGGGGCCAATTTTGACCCCAGGGCTTTTATTTGAACAAACTTGGTAGATACTTACTAGAAGATGTTTCATGCTTAATATCTAAACTCTAGCTATTTGGGTTTTTTCAAAGAAGCTTTTTTAAGTTTTTGCTATACACATATAAGGAAAATCAATGACCCCGGGGCAGGCCAATTATGACCCCAGGGCTTTTATTTTAACAATATGACCCCAAGGCTTTTATTTTAACAAACTTGGTAGACACCCATTAGAACATGTTTCAGGGGCCCATGTTTCATGCTAAATATCTTAGCTCTAGCTTCGTGAGTTCTTTAAGAGAAGATTTTTTAAGTTTTTGCTATACACATATAAGGAAAATCAATGACCCCGGGGCAGGCCAATTTTGACCCCAGGGCTTTTATTTGAACAAACTTGGTAGACACCCATTAGAACATGTTTCATGCTAAATATCTTAGCTCTAGCTTCGTGAGTTCTTAAAAAAGATTTTTTAAGTTTTTACTATATGCATATAGGGAAAATCAATGACCCCCTGGGGCAGGGCCAATTTTGACCCCAGGGCTTTTATTTGAACAAACTTGGTAGATACCCACTAGAAGATGTTTCATGCTAAATATTTTAGCTCTAGCTCTTTGGGTTCATTAAAAGAAGATTTTTTAAGTTTTTACTATGTGCATATAGGGAAAATCAATGACCCCTGGGGCGGGGCCAATTTTGACCCCAGGGCTTTTATTTGAACAAACTTGGTAGATACTCACTAGAAAATGTTTCATGCCAAATATCTAAGCTCGAGCTTATATAATTAGGGTTTTTTAATAGAAGATATTTAAAGTTTTTCTTTCGGTTGCCATGGCAACCAGAGTTCTGCATGGAATTAAATTCTTGAACAATTTTTAAAGGTGACCACCGCAGGAAATTCCTGTGAAGTTTGGATGAAATTGGCTCAGTGGTTTATGAGGAGATGTCATTTAAAGTAAAACTTTACGGACGGACGCCGGACGAAAAGCGATCACAAAAGCTCACCCTGTCACTTTGTGACAGGTGAGCTAAAAAAAAACAATGTTTCATTAAAAAATAATGACATTGTTATGAGTTTTGGATATTTCTTCATGGATAGTTAACTAAATTTGACAAAGTAGAGTTATAAAATATTGAACACTGCACTTATAGACACCATCTACACAGAGTAAGTTTTAAGTCAATTCTGTATAAAGTTTTAAGTCATGCTCTAAACAGGAAAAAAAAACAACAGATGGTGAATTCTATAATATCAACCTTTCAAAATTTGTTAAGCTGGGGAATAATAAAATACATTATTACCACTACTAAAACAAACAAATGTGCAACATCAAAAATCAAACAACAAGAAACTACAACCATTTCCCATAAAATATTGCCATATCAATCCAGTATGATAAACTGCATGGTTCTATAACACTGACAGTTAAATATAACTTCACAAAAAGTTGATACCTTACCAATGGATGTAAACAAACTTTACAATATCTACTCAAATTGAGAAAATAATTTAATAAGTGTCACTTAGAAAGAACCATACAATTTATTTTCTCTGGTCTAAATAAAAAAGCTACAATTCACCAACAAAAAGTGCAAAAACATCAAATGTGCAGTTCGAATTCAAACTTCGGCAAAGCGAAAAATACCTTTTTGGTATCTTCTTTAGTTTCATGTATTGTTTCAGAAGACTTGGCCATGCGAGCTGGGGAAGCAGATCTTGGTGTTTGGGTACCAGTCCCTGTTCTGTGAAGGCGCAGATTCTCTTTTTCCTTCATGCCTTTAGCTCTTAGCGTGTTGCTCCGTGTTGGTGAGCCTTCAGTACTGTTGCTCTCCGTGTCACTAGTATCATTCATACCTTGGCGTGTAATAAACCTCCGTACACTTGTTGGTTTGGTTTTGGTTCTCTTCATCTTGAATGTTTTCCTACTCTTGGCATCTTGTCTTTGAAGACGGTGTTCTCGTGGATTGAGATCCTGCCCTTCAATAATGTCTGGACCAACTGAAAATATAGTATCAATAATTATATCAAATGCAACATTGTATTCTGAAATGAGTGGCGGCATGGTCAAGTCGTTAATGTGTCAGACTAGTAAGCGACAGAATTGCTGGCTGCATGGGTTCAAACCCTGTCAGAGGCAAGCCATTGTTTCTGTGAGCAAGAAACTTTACACCCATTGCTAAGTACCGGTTGGTTCCAGGAATGGATTTGAGAGTGTTTCAAAAAGCTTATAGCTTCCAACACAATCAAACTAAAATATACTAGTATAAACTATTCTGAAAGAAACCAATTTGCAAATAAATTGATCATTCTTGCAAATAATCTTATTTCCATGTAGGTATTTATAAGTATTATTTTTATTTTGTAGAATAAATATTTGAATCATGAGATTAACATGTCGTAAGATTGCCTTTACATGCAGTTCTTATGTTAAATACTTAGTTATATGCTTTTTGCATGCCACATTTTTGAACTTCTATTGCAATCTTACATTTTAAGCTATTTCTTTCACATTATGATTTTGTGATGAATATTCTTTACCATACAAAATGATTTTATGTGACTTCATATGTTTCCAGTGATTCAAAACCTGTGTGTTGTTCCAAGTATGAATAAAAACAAAGGTCTTTCTTTGCCTTTAAAACAAAGGTCTTTCTTTGCCTTCTCTTCAGATTCATATTTTTAGCTATATTTAATCTGGACCTTTTTTCCCCAGTATATTTAATTATAAGTTAAGATAAAATTTTTTAGTTAGAAAATGCTGTTCAAACTGCAAGACAGAACATGTATGCTAAACATTAACCAAGAGTATTGTCAAAGTCATAGTGAAAATAATAACTTCTTATTTTCCATGAAGTCAAGCAGGGCATCCCTGACCGAATGGTTAAAGTCTTTGACTTCAAGCCACTTGATCCTCAATGCTGTTGGTTTGAATCCAACCGATACTTTTCTTTTATGTGTTAAAGCCACCTGCTAGCTTATTGAAGGTCAGTGGTTCTACTCACTTGAAATTATGTAAAGAGCGACACCTGATGTCTTGCTCCACTAGTAAAGCTGAGAAGTTGCCATATGACCTCTACTGTGTTGATGCTATGTAAAACAACCCAAAAAGAGCAACAAAAAATAAATTGTTGCTAAATATTTTACCTTCATTTTCATACTGTATTTCCGCATGGTGTTGTTCATCTATACTGTTCTGGTTCGACATGGGAGGTCTGAATACAATTGTTGGTTGACGTCCAAGCTTGTATGGTGATTCTGGTACTATCTGGTCTGTGAACAACATACAAACATAGACTCTTTATAAAAAATGTTGTCCTTTTTTGCTGTATAACAGATCTTAGAAATACCCATAATATGGTGCCAGAGGCCAAAAACTGATTTGAGACCATAATTACTAATTAGGTCTGTTATTTACGTGCTACCATTCATGAGGTCAGAAGAGAAAGAAAAAGTGAATGTAAATACACTTCCAAATACACCTGCTAGAAGTTGCAATTAGATCATATATGACAGATTTAAGAATTCTTTTAATCCAGGCATTGACTGACATGTAGTCTTATAACTTTACCATCAACAGAGATATCAAAATTATCTCGTAAATCTAGTATTAAAATAATATCTTTATAATGATTTTGAAATCTGACTGGATAACTACATTATAAGTAAGCTTCAGTAAACTGTATTCCTAGAAACTTTAGCGGAAACAATATTTCTCGTTTTTCATGAATGGCATTTCACAACACAAACTTAAGCAATCATAGCGACTGCAAATTGGTTACAATTATTGCAGATTTGTTCCACGCAACTTTTCCGTTGATACAAACATTCGCGGAAATGTATCTGCCGTGACAACGCAAATCTTTAAAAGCGCGAAATACAGTAACATTATTTAAAATTACCAGTAGGGGACAAGTCATCTTGTGTTGCTTTCTTGAACTTTTCTAGAATCCTTGTACCATCCTTAGCTGATATTCTTTGACCACTTGACAGTCTACGACCTGATGGGCTACCACTGTCAAAGCTAGAGGTCACCACTGTTGCTTTAAATGGTGCACTTGTATTAGAACTCCCCTGTGACAGAATTGTAGCTGAAAATATAAACAAACAGAATTCAAAAGTTTGTTGATAAGGACTTTGTAACTCGTTAAATCTTTACTCATTAATTGTAGGTACATAAATAATCTATACAAAACCCAGTAAAGCCATGGAAGAAATACTCAACTTACATAGACATCTACTGGATCAATCAAGAATACACAACAAAATTACTTTAATTTTGTATCAAAAATGTATAGATACCAAACAGATCAATCAGACACTACAGATACTAAGCCAAAAGAGAAGTTAAAACAGAATATAGTTTCCAACTTGAAATGTATTCATTATTTCATTATATCTGAGACATAATAAAATATTCTCTTGTTATTACAGACCTTTGCTTGCTCTTTTTCCTATAGTAGCTAGTGTAGGTCTAGGTGGTCCTATAATTTCTGTAGTGATTTCAGACATCTCTACTCTAGCTCTGTTTGTTGTTTGCGTCTGTGAGAAGTCAGACCTGTCTGTTACCATAGTAGCTGACCTAGACCGGTATTCTCCTACAAACGAACCAAATTGGAGATATCAAATTGCGAACAAAGCCCAAGGCATTCTCTTGTAACAAATATCTTAATATCTGAACATACAGAAGGGAAATTGGTTCCACTTTTAAGTCTTACTAGGCTGAAACCCAAAATGAGAATTTTTGCATCAGGATAAAGCCAGGCAAGTTTGCACATTGGCTCTATACTGTTTGTAGTTGTATTTTGATATTGAATTCTCTGTAACTTTAAATGGACTTTCTAAATTCAGCAGAAAATTATGCTTAAAATGTTATTTTATTACTATATCTTCTTTGTTACTGAAATGATTTTTAACTCTGGCCCTTATTAGATAGAATAAATTCTTTTCAGTTTTCATTTTTGTTTACTTAATTTTTCCTACAGCAACTCAATATTCATATTTCTCTTTCATTTATTTCCATGTAGTGTGGTGCAAAATAGATGAACATTTGAGATTTTAATTTTTAATTTCTTTAACTATAATTGATTTTTTACTTTTAATAATTTAAATTATCTTTCTTAACTTCTCAGTATTAAACCAGATGAGCTAGCTGTCTCATGTGAATAAACCTTGTTAAATAACTTCTTCGTTAAATTAAATGGTAACTTTATCTTTAACACCGGTATTGCTCTCACCTCCAGTGGCAACAAACTCCTCTTTGATGCTCTTCAATTCTAAGGCCAGCTCCACCAGAACAGAGCCTGTACATTTAGGATGGGTAAAGCTGTAACCTTGAAGTTTATCTTTGATTGTCTGTTGTATATAATACTCCTGAGCTGTGTCACAATTAACTCTCATCATCTACAATATATATTGAGAAATCTGTACTATTTAATGTACTATAATGCATCCCTGAATTGTTCAACCAATAAAATCATGTGAAACAGTGGTGATTTATAAATCGTAATACACATAATCATATATAATGGGGTGGATTAAATTTTTGTTTTTGTTTCCTCAGCCAATTGCATGTGTCTTCCTGATTGGGAAATCTTTAAGAATTGAAATTTGGGTAAAATGGGAAATAAACTAGTTGCAACAAGGGCCTTATTGTCGTGAAATCACGATCTTTATTTCTTTTGTTTTGTTATTTGTACAATAAAGTGTATTTTATGCATAGTGTGCATATGTCAACCAACATATACATGTATTTCTTTAATAGTGTTGATTTGTTTTTTTGTGCTTATACTGAATAGTTATACTAGGTATATACTCAATCGTAATATTTCATTTCAATCTTATGTAAGTCTTACGTAATTATTATATTATTATTATTTACGTATTATACTCACGTATTTGCTCCTTAGTCTTAGTTCATACTCCACATGAGGTCTTATGTAAGTAATTGTAATACATTAATACTCCACAGTAATAATTTCTTACTCCTCATTGTTTCTTATATAATTACAAATTCATGTTTATTTCATGTTTCATGGAATTCTCGAGTTTCTCATGGTCTTAAACATTTACTATATAAAGGTTAGGTTCAACTTGCTTTTGTTTGGACTTCAGTAACATCTTTCATTGGCGAAACAGATATGTTGGATATATAACTTAATTCTATTTGGAGTGTAATAATAGCATTTATTTGTGAATTAAATCTTATATGATATAAAATGTGAAAATTGGATTCAATCTCAGTGTTAATAAATGAAGTAAAATTATGATATGTTGTGATTTATTTCAAAAGTACAAAGTGATCTTAAATATCGGTGTGGCAAGGACAAAACAAGAAACAGCTTTCAGTCTTATATTCAGAGGATAAAAGTCCACCACACTTATTATAATTTTTTTAAAGAAGTTGGGAAATATTCAGACTCCATTTTTTAGAAAATAAATATGCATTTTCTGATATTATCAACAGGTCTATTTACCAGACTTATCTAAGGAAAAAGACAAAAAACTGTCATTAACACCCACAAAATTCAGCAGTGGAATAATTGCACTAAGTTAAGATCAGTTTAAACATTACTGTCTTACCTTGAACTGTATAAATGGTTGTAACATCAGGAAAACTGAAGGCCTGTGAGTCACAACAAAATCCAGGAATTTCCATAGAGGTAAGCAAACTGAAATTACAAAGCAATTTACTTTATTAAACAGGAGACCAGTATGTTTAAAGACAATATCAGAATAGATATCATCTGCTACAAAAGAAAAGGTATCAATTAAAATTTAAACCGGTTGTAAAGATAAATAAGGACTTTCTATTGTTCAGATTTTCTTTTTGCTACAAAGTTTACAAAAATAGAAAAAGAACTTTAAAAAATATTTTTTCAATGGTAACACACAATTTCTTTTTTTGAAACCTGTAATTTGTGAAATTTGAAGACTGAAAGTTAGGATGAAATTCATGAGTGACAAAAATTAATGGAAGAAGTATTTGCCACTTTAAACTTTATAATATTATCATTTCATCAAAACTTTTGCCAAGACAATACTTTGTTGATAAAAACATAAAGATAATGACTTATATGGGACTAAGACCACGGAGGATTTGTTCACTATTCAGGTATGATAAGCAGTCTATCTCCTATGCCTAATTATAAATAGGTGGAGCTTTTAGTTTTTGGATACCGAGGTTTACATCAAACCAGTGTAAAATGAATACAAAGTAATTGTTAAATTTAAGAGTTCAACTCACCTCTCAGCTGAGAGTTTTGTATGATGCATTTTGCCACCCTGTGCCATTCTGGGGATAATGGTTTATCAAAACAAGCCATTAGTATCTCTAGACCTGAAAGAAAGACATTTTAACTATTTGAACAATTATCTGCATTACAAATCTTTGTGATCTCCTAAATCTGATATATCATTGAGATTTTCTGAGTTTATTGCATTTTGATAAAAATTTTTATGTCTCTTGGTATTATATTTTAATATAAACAGGGAGACCAGGGTAAAAGTCAGCATAATCACATAGACTATATAAAAGTTGTTGTGATTGTTTTTTCTGGATTTAATGCCAATTTTATTTTTTTAAACATATTTTTAGTCAAATCTCAGTGGTTGATCAACCTAACCAGCTTTCCTGGATAACTAACCAGTAATTACCAATTTCTCCACAAGTGATCAACTACTAATCCAACATGATTTCTAAATCAGCGGTAAGAGACAAATGATCATTAAGCTCGATGTCGAGATCTATTGTCACAGATAAATTTTGCCTCACCCAAGGATCAACCCCTGAATTACAAATCCAATGCTCTAACTATTGAGTTTAGCTGGCAGATGACTTTTTAAAGACTTGCCTTGAAAGAGTATTGTGTTATTAACTTAAAATCCCTATGCAAAGTTACTTGTTCTGACATACAAATTTCCAAATGTTACAGAATTAATTGATAAAATAGTAATGCATGATAATTGAGAAGTAAATAAATGGTATGTACACTACAAAATCCACACAAATTTGTCTTCAACTCAATAACCTAATAAAAATAAATAACTTTCAAAACTTAATTTGATCTCTTTAATATTGTCACACAAATCTGACTAGAATATGAACGTCAATTTACCAAGATAAGCTGTGTGTATAAGCAGTTCATTGCCCTGGTATTTGATGTAATGTTTGTGACTATTATGACTCATGCTGCCGCAGCGACCGTGTTCCGAGATGGACAGATGATGCATCGCAGATTTGGTGCTGTTCTGACTACCGCTGGATGTCTTTGCTGGAGGACTCAATACATTGAGAATAACTTGGAGAGCAAAGTTTATGTCCACTTGTCTCAGCTTTGGTGTGTCTAAAAATATAAATGTATTTTACATAAATGTAATACATTTTACATAAATATTGGTAGAATTTTAAAGATAAGACATTTCAGGACGACATTTTTATTCTGACAAAAAAAATCATAGTTTACAGATGTGCTAATTTAACCCATTACGACATGAGCATTTTGTGAAAAATTTTCATTGAAAAGTCTCCTGTTACAAGTCCATATTGATATTGCTATAACTATATAAAAACTGCTTCAATACTGTTCAAACTTGGCACAAATGTTGACTAGACCATTGCCTTTGTAATGGCATGCTCAGTCTTACAATTCCAGTTACCATGGCAACGAGAGGACATCTCAAAATTGCCAAGAATCACTATTTTGTGTTGATTTTTTCCATCAATACTGATTTCAAAGTTTGGATTGAGATAATGTCAAAGGCTTTTCAGCATTGGTTACATATTTCCTTATGATCGACATGAGGTAATTTTTAGCCTCTCACAAGTCATGAATTTTCTTATAGATGAGGGGGGCGGCAAACCACTAAGCAGAAGGGGGCACTTGCCCCTCTGGCACCCCCCTGATGTATCCTTTTGATAGGGGGTGGCACCCAAAAAGTAATCAATTTTTTGAACACTATTTTTAAAACAAAAACAAGTTTTGGGGACCTAACTTATTTTAAATGATAAGATTCATAGAAATTGCATCTGTTGGAATTGTAAAAAGAAAGTGAAACAGTCAATGCACATACACATGTACTTTCTTAATGTCTTACACAAGAAATCATTTCAAGGCATTTATAAGAGTGCTGTGTAATTAAGCTATCAGAATTTTTATGAGATCAATACTAAAAGTTTTTGGGTCTGAACTTTGGGGTTCTATACGCAGACATATACAGTTATCAATCTGACCACTTACCTCTCCTGCCACATCCTACCCTTACACATAGTGGTAGTATAAAGTTAACAAGCATGTTAATACAACGTTCACTGGTAGGGAACACAGCTGTTCCCCCACATATCTGCTCCAATGAAAACTGCTCCTGAAAAGTAGTAATACAATATGAAATATAGAAACACAGCTTATTTCA
>NW_026865860.1:0-151927 GCF_026571515.1 Ruditapes philippinarum
TAGTGACAGAGGTAGAAATTTCCTCTCAAAGCTAGTAAATGCTGTATGTGAAATTTATAAAGTTTCTAGACATAAAACAGCTAGTTATAACCCTAGAGCTAATGGTGCCGTGGAAAAACAGAATTTAACTATCAAACAAACACTAAGAATGTATATTGATAAAGATCAAAGAAATTGGCATCTATTACTACCTACAGTGATGATGTCAATGAGGTCATCTCCTAATACTGAAACATCAGGATTCAGTCCATTTAAAATGATATTTGGTAGTGAAATGCGATTACCATATGACACTACTTTAATACCAAGAGAATCGTTAAGCACAGACGCAAAAATACATATTGAGCAATTGTTTGAAAGACTAAGACTGATTCATACACAGGCTAAACAAAATACAGAGTTAACACAAAAAGAAAGTAAAGAAAAACATGATGTAATAGCAAAAGAATCCGTCTTTGTTCAAGGAGATTTAGTACTGCTCAAAGTGCATAAATCTAAACCAGGATTATCTCACAAACTACAAGACCAATGGTCATCAAATATCTACTACATCAAATACAAAGGACCTCATGACACTTATAAAATTGCAGATTGTCAAACTGACAAAAATCATATACCCCTAGTAAATGCAAAAAACTTAAAAATGTATAATGATCCAAAGAATTATAGGGTAGAATATAAAAATTCAACTGAAAATGGTGGGATAATAAATACTGACAACAATTAAATAAACAAAATGCTACAAATCATGAGACTGATAGAGATGGTGAATCAAAAAGCACATTTAGCTCTGATGAAAATAACAAATCATATACAGACACTTCTGTAGATAATAGAAATAATGATAACACAGGAAAATGGTTCCGTGCAAACAAAATACTTAAAATAAGAGTGAAAGGTAAACAAAAAGAATGCCTAATCGAATGGAAAAATTCAAAATTCAAACCAAGCTGGGTGCTTGAAGAAGATGTTAGTGAATTTTTAAAACGAACATATTACATAACTCATACAAAAATGGGTAAAAGGCGGCGCAGGCCTTATAGATATTTTGACACCAAATAATTTGTATAAAATTTAAATGTAAATCAGTAGTTTTACACTGTTGCCCTTAGGTATGTTAACATATTATAGAACAAAATAGAGTTTAAATACTTAGATATATAAACATGATGCTTTTTGGGTGATGTATATTTAATATTTCATAAACTTTAATATAATATACTGATGTATACATGATACACACAAAACAAAAGCTAATGTGGTGAAGCCAAAACCTAAGAAAGTCTCTAAACAAGATATTTCTGACTCATAGTGCTAGAATTAGTAGAATCCGGAGTCTACAAATTCAACCGGCCTAACTACATTCCACTTTCATTAATTTTATATTTTAGTTTGGGAAAAATTACTGCTGATCTCATTCATCATGATGACTCTATTTTCGTCGGTGTGTTCAGTACATAGGGAACTACAGAGATTGAATTATGGTGTTGTTTTTGAACCAGGAACCAAAATACACATGGGTAAAGAACATTGGGTGCATACCTTTGAGGTAGAATTACCTAAAGAGGTGAACTTGGTAGATTTATCAGGGTGTTCAAAAAGCAAAAAGACCTGTGAGTACATAAACAAGGTTCTTACAGAAATAAATAACGTCAGAATTAATACCAAATATTTCATAAATGAATCAATAAACACAATTGAAAATCTAATTATATTGTTAAAAGTAGAAGTAAAAGGTCTTTACTTCCGTTCATTGGTTCTTTGAGTAAAAGTTTGTTCAACACTGCAACTATGGATGATGTTAACTTATTGGCTAAACATATCAATGTTTTAAACCGACTTAACCGAAAGCTAGTTGCATCTGTTCAACATCATGAAGATCATTTAGCTTCTTACATGCAAACTGCAAATAACAGAATGTCCAACTTAATGTCAGGCATAAAAGAAAACGAAATGGCAATAACGCACATTCAATCACAATTATATGACAGTTTTGATGACTTAGAAAAAACATTCTCATCAATGAATGTCTTAGTAACAAAACAGATAGAAAAGTCAAGAAGAATTGAATCTATTTTTAATAATCTTATTTCGGGTGTATACAGCTTAGTTGACGGTATACTGTCTCCATCTTTAATTCCCTTTGAAACCATGCAAACTACTCTAGAAGATATAAAATCTATAATAAATCATAAATACTCTCAATTCCATCTTATTTATAACGATGCTAAAGACGTTTACAAAAACGTTGATACACTATACGCAAGAATAGAAAACAAATTGTATATTTCCGTGAAATTCCCAATTTCTCCTTTTAAACACCCATTAACTCTTTACAAAGTGATATCATTTCCAGTTCCAGTGAATGATAGTACAGACCATGCAACCCAATTATTAGATTTACCTGACCTATATGCTTTGACACATGATAATCAATTCTACATGGAACTATCCAAGGAAGACACAGTAAAATGCAAGCAAAACAAAAAACTACTAATTTGTGACTCAAGTAAAATGTTATATCCTATAACTCAAGATAGTTGCACCTTGGCATTACTTCAAAATGACAAAGCCAAAGTGAAAACTGTATGTCACTTCAGATTTCTAGTTAATCATTTAATGCCTAAGATACAGAAAATATCAGCCACTTCAATTTTAGTTTATAAAATTGACATATTGGAACTAAATTGTAAAACAAATAAGCAAATGCTAAAAGGATGTAATTTTTGTATTATAACCATTCCCTGTGGTTGTTCTGTATCAACTCCTCAACTCTATTTACCTCCTAGATTATCAACTTGTCACAATAAAAGTATTTCAAAATTACACCCAGTAAATTTAGCATTATTACAGCAATTTTTTAACGATTCCTCATTAAATAACATTGATCCGAATTCACTTTTTGAAAATCCTCTAACAGTTAATGTACCTGCATTTACAATATACCAGCATAAAATGTCTAATATATTAGCTGATGATAGGAAAACGCATTTAAGCTTAGAAAAAATGGCTAAAGCTGCTAAGAAAGACGAACTTGTATTTCAATCATTGTCTGAACCACTATTGTCCGGCGATATTATATTAGAACAGTCATGGCCAACAACAAATGACATTATACTCTATGTTACTATGGCGATAGCGATTCTCTCACTGATATTATTCATCATTACTCCAATTAAACTAAGAAAGGTTTTATTAATATTAAGTGTATTACAATTAATAAACAAAAGAGTAGCGACATCAAATTTACCTTCGATTATTTACAAACAAAATTCAGTGAGTCAACAAGAAAATCCATCTTTTTCGGATAACTTTAACTTTGAACTTAATCATTATATATTGTGTCAATTAATAGTTTCTCCTATAGGTATATTATAATCAGTTGGAAACTGTGTCATAAAAAGACTTCTAACACAGCGTTAATAATAGAATTAACTACCGGAGAAGAATGTGTACATGTACCTGTACAAAAAATATTGTGTCCATCTTTCTGTAAAATAATTATTCCTATAAATGTAGAATGTGTTTCAATGCTATATATTATATCACCAACATTATACATGTATTTTGATTGGGATGATTTTAGAAAATAAAACTTAATAAGATAACAGACACATTGTGTCAAGTCAAACAAAATGTCCAGATTACTTACTTTCAAGGTAGAAGATTGAGAAGAATTTTGGAACAAGTCTATAATATTCATTTCCATATTCAGCATAAAGATCTGCTTATTCCATTGCAAATAACCAATTGCTCGACATGCTCTAGTTGACACCTCTTTTCCACAGAATATTAATTTTTATATGTATATAAAATTGTATAAATGTTATACATGGTAAATGGTGTTATATTGTTTTCTGTTATACATCAATTTGTTTTTGTGTTACATACTTTGATTTGATAAAAAAAAAAGAAGAAACATTGTAAAGTAACTTAACTTCATATATATTGGTAGTTATTGTTATATACATTTGCTGCTTACATTTGTGTTATTTTTTTCAATGTTTTTATCAAACTTTATAGGAATAAAGTTTTTTTAGGAGGAGAGGTAGTGTTCTGCAGTGAAAATATAGATATTATTATGAAATTATTGATATTATAAATATATTTATTTAGTATAGAAATATTATTCAGTCTAAATTATTGTTATAAAACAACAACAAATTCTCAAAGATTTTCATCAGATACTGTATTGAATGAACCATTGTTTTTTTGATATGCCCGAGGATATATAATGAGATGTAGACACAGTATGTACAAATTCTACAGACAAATAAATGTCAAATTAATGTTTTTGAAACAATAAAGTTGTTACTTGAATTAGTCTACATGTCACATAAGTATGAAGAACAAGTGGTCAATTTGTAAACAGATTGTTATATACATGTTTGATTCTAATTGGTCAATTTAAAACATTTTATGTATTTTCGGAATTTTTCATTGGTTAACTCTTTAAATGTCTTATGACATACATAACCTTTATAAGCTCGTCGTTTCCTGAAGTCGGCAAAAATAGCATTAGCAAAATAAACTCAGGAAGCTTACGACGATTTTTTATATCTTTTAGGTAAGAACATTTTATACTATTTTAACAAGTTATTTTATGTACTTATTTTACTGTTGGTAATATGAGAGTAAAGCATTATTTCATTATAAATAGTAAAGAATTATTTCTATGTTAAAGATAACAAGGAATGACATTGTTATATATGTATTAGAAAGAAAATACAAATTATTAAGTAACATATGTTTTTGAAATAAATTGTTTTATTATGCATAAAATAATACAGCTTTTGTGAATATGTAGTTGAAAATACATTGGCATGAAATAGTTGATTTTTATAATATTTTATTTGTCAAAGTTATATATATGTATGTATGTATGTATGTCTATGTATGAATGTTTAAAAAAAAAATAGCATTAGCAAAATAAACTCAGGAAGCTTACGACGATTTTTTATATCTTTTAGATTTTGAAAATCAATGACTTTAAGTCAGTAAAAGCTCATAGCCTGAGACAATTCCCCAAACCAGAGCAACAACAACAACAAGGAAAAATACGCTGCACAATTTGCGGCACAACATTAGCTTCCTCTAAAGATTTTTACAAGCGCAATCAGTCAAACGAAGCTACTCCCGTTTTTATATCAGATATGTTGATCAAATTAATTATGTTTTATACATGTTATATATTACATTAAACACAACGCCGTCTTTTATAAATAAAACACAATCTTGTTTTTTGTAAAGAAAGTCGAACGTCTGATGTCGAAACATAATTATATTAAGAATATACGGCATAGCTTTGTGATTTCTAAAAGTTTTTCTCAGATGTCGATAATATCGGGCCCTTCAATATAATATTATAAAGATGTACGCAATGAATTCAATGAAAATTTTTTATGGTAACAAACTTAAAGAAGTTTTGTGTAAGTTAAAATAATTATAATGTCGTTTAAATTACGGTTAGCAACAAAATACTTATATTCCTTCTGAACTTTTATTTTTTATGACACAGTGTATGTACATAAAAAGTATATGAATTGATTAAGTGGCATACTTTCCCACAGAGGCCTATTAAATGATGATTAAACGTTCTCAGGTCGAATACGTAGGCGGTATATAAACTTTTTGTACCATACATAAACCAATCTTCAAACAACTGGATAAAAGGCTGACTCATCAAGTTATTGATAAGTCATAAATGTCAAAATAATATCATCTTAATTGTGTGATCGGCTGACTCCGTATTTTTCTGCTGAGAGGAGCAGAAACATCTTTATTTGATATTAAGCTTGCAGATACATGTATATGTTGAAAGAATATCATAGAAATTTAATACATTTGCCTTTAACCATTATATACATTAAATATGTTTTGATGCAGCTTTAAAGAATTTCGCCTTATATCTTTTTTAACAATGAAAAGACACGAGCTGATATAAGACAATTTGTACAAACCAGATGTACAAACCATTATATTACCAATAACTTAAAAATCAATACAATTTTCCTGCCCATATAAATTGAATATTTGCATCATATAACTGTTATCCGAAGATTAAAAGAAGGTTAACAAACAACGTGAACGACAACGAACACCAGTTAAAAAAAAATATTTAATAGTAATTAATACATAATATTTATCGATACATTTTATTGTAATTAAATTACAAAGAATACATTAAGAGACGTGTTTATAAGCTTCATTGACTAAACACATCTCTTTTATGTAATAATATTTAGACACCATTTTGAAAATATTTAGCATATTGATTAAATGTTGCAACTAATAAACGAGACTGATGTGCGATTTATCTACGACTGAAGCGCCATTTCCTGTACCCCAACCAATCCTACCCCGTCCCAAAGGAACATATTTCAAAAAGATAACTGTAATTTTATTCCGATTTCCGTTGAAGTAAAATACATTGCTTTTGTAAATATATGATCATATGTTTTTTTCTCAAGCAAATGGATACCTAAGCATTTAGTTTACCCTTTGTGTGAACAGTTATACAGATACACAAATAATCAAACTGAAATGTACCATGCTTTTTAAGGTTAAAGCTGTCTTCAAACTGAACAGTATTTTGTTGAGGAATATCACTGAAATACATACATTGTATATGGTTGATATCAATCAGTGTGTAACATATAGCAGAGAGAAAATCTCGATGGATATTTCTTTCTTCTAATTCTAACATGATAACTGAAAACTTCCATCTTCAATCAATATCTTTGTACATGTATAACAAAAAGAATTCAGTCACCATTAAATGTTTTTGGTAGCTTTGTTTGTACCGACAATCGTACACTATCTATGATAAATTGCATCAATAATTCAGCAGTGCAATTTTACGCTTATGAAATAAGTTACAATATCAAAATACTGGCAGTGGTTTCAGCTATCAAAGGCAGTAAAGTATCAATATGTAATGCACAATATAATAGATTATCAAGATCTAGTATCGATTAGACAAACATTAAAAGTTTTATGGCATGAAACCTTCTAGTGTCTCTAATATCATTATTACATTTAAAAAAAAAATAAGTTCAAATACTTGTCTGGAATATAAAGTTATTAAAATCCATTAATGTCATTATAAAATTTCGAACATTTTTTTATAAAAGTAAAATTGCAGCTCATTTGTGTGGAATTTCACACTAATAAATTAAATTACAATGATAACGATTTTGAAAATATATGTTTAAAATCCCCTCCCCCACCCCAAAAAAAGATAAAGAAGAAAAACTGATAGATAGAAAGAAATAAATAAACAGTAAATGAAAAATTAAAAAAAGAGAACGTTTTTTAATCACAAATACATTAGAATAAAGTATATGCGTTAATTTGATAATGGCACAATATGTTATTATGTTTATCTTTATATCGTTGGATCTATTTGCAAACATTGCAAAAATACAAACTTTTAATAACAAATTATAACCCAGATTTCAAACAAAGGCATTAGTTTGTTCAATCAGTTTTTGTAGTCTATTATGCTAGATTGGAAATATGAGAGCAAATATCAGAAATGCAGTAATGTAATAATGTATTGATCGCAGAGCTTTAATTTCACCATAACTGCAATAATTGGAATGGATACAAAGCGAAAATAATTCAAAACAATATTGATATTTAATATAAACAGCAGTTTTTATCCCGTATCATTATGTATTTCAATATGATACAAGTATGATAACATATACGATGTTAAAATACAAATATCACTTTAGTATATGTATTCATGAAGTAATTATCAGAAACAGTACTTTTCTTTTATCAAGATAAGTTGTTACTTTGTAGGCTTTAAAAATATACTATGCTCAAATTTGATATTAGAAAATATTGATAATTGCTACACAGTCACTTTGTAAACATAAAATAAACATGTTTTGACGTCACGCAAAGTAGAGATGTTATGTTTAAAATTCTAACCCCTTTAGGTAGTTACAATATGAATATATAGTGTCATTAAAAATCTGGCATTTTTCTAAGAACAAAAAACAACTTTACTTGACATGAACGCAGCTTCCCCTATATAGATTATTCGTTCTTTAATTCAAATTAGACATATTCAGAAAGGATTTCATGTATTTCAATAGTTTTTTTTATTAAAATATTTTTTCAAGGGTGAGCATAGTATATCTTTAATGTATTTATATACATCTAAACCTGCGTGCTATATAAAAATATAGAAACGTAATGTGAGGAAATCTTATGTAAGCGGAATTAGTCTTTATCTTCAATAATGTCTTTTATACGTGCTTTGTCTGTTGTTGCTTGAGAAATGTACACTACGAGAAGCGACGTATTGTAACATAAATATCTCCAGTCATGCAATGTACACTGGCTATCAATACATGTGATGTAGTTCCTACATTACTGTGCTAAGCTGATTTATCTCAATAATAGTACAGCGGCTGCATTATTAAAGGAAGGCACCTCATTAACTGACTGATTTCCATGATGTAGTTCTGTACTTATATTTTTATTTGTATATACTGCAGTTAAAAAAGTTAAAAAAGTGTGAGAAAATGGTCATTTATAATTTTACATGGCAACACACTTAATGCTTAATATATTTAAAATAATTGACAAATAGTCAAAGTCAAAAAGACAAATATTTTGTTAATATATTATCTTACTGGCATATAAGTAAAGCACATTTAATGTCCATCATTGAATGAGCTTAACGTTTACAATGTCACGAACTAGATTATATAAGTTTTTATCTTTCAGAAATGTATACATCTCTTTAGTGAGTAAGACTCAATAGGTGCATTTCAATTATTTCGTGTACTGTACTTAAGTTATGAATAATTATGAAACTGTTTCTTTTGATTAAACGTTGTTGCAATTCACGTCAGGATGATAGGTTTTTTTGCAACGATTTGCTCCGCTCGACTGAACCAAGCGTTAGAATATCTGTAACGTATTACAAAAAAAAAAAACAGAAAAAAAACTACATAATCAATCAATCAATCAATCAATCAATCAATCAATCAATTATTCCATCAGTTAATGAAATTTATCAATAAAACAACTCAATTAATATTATGAATACGTTAATTAACGGTGAGTCGTTTGAATCATTGAAGGCTTTAATTAATAAAAAGTGTAAAAAAAACATAACAGAGCTAACACAGTAACTGTTGTAAAAAATTGACAATTGAACATTCAATAAGTAATAGACAATATATAATTTATCATATTATAGTAAATTGCGCATATCGTGCAAAATCAAATGCATCTATAATTATGACGTAAGCCTATCATACAAACACGGAAACAAAATTTCCTCAAAATTGTATAATGCCTATACAGAAGGCACTTTGCTGTCTGATTTAACGTGATCACTGTTAAAAATGTTATTGTTTCTTGACTAAGACATCATTGCGTGTGTGGTTGAAGATAAATACCTTGTTTAATAAGAATGATGACGTCATTATTTTGTAATTTGAAAAAAAAACTGATTTCTCATTTTTGTTAATTACATATTATATCTCTTAGATAAAAGCCATACAGTTACTGATAAACACAATATTGTCTTAGCTGGCAATGACCTTGCCATATTTTACTTCGGTTTTTACTAAGTAGTGTAGCTTTTATTTGGTATGAAATCAATGAAATAACTTTTCACATGATATATGTATAATTTTATATAAAGGAATAAGGTATTTGCAAAAGACTCTGAGAGTATAAAAGTAATATTTAAAAATAAAGATTCACGGGTGATTGAATTTTGAGATAAGCTATAACTTAAATATGAAATATTTAAGTATCGTAACCTCCTGGCATTTACTTGAATCGGACTGAAACATAAAGATAATGTCACAATGTAACACACATCTAAATGACGATAATTATAATTGTTTATGCACGTCTATAACAATATGAAGCCAATAGTCCTTTGTTCACATTTAATGAATCACAACTAGTGGAAAGCTATGTTTTTAAGACATTTGAATTTTTGTTGCAAATTTTATAATGTCGTCTTACGTTCCGTTGCCACTAAACTTTTACAAGCCAAGGTGAAAGTCGTTTGACTCAGTTGAATGGTTGAATCTCTTATAAATTAATAAGGAAATATACGCATGTCACAATATGTTTATACATATGACACAATCAATTTGTATCATTTAAGCATGCTGGGTGTATAGCGTTAATAGCATTAAAGTGTAAAAATAGACGGAATTCGCAATAAAATGGTACAATAAAGAAATGACAAATAAAAACATCACAATACTTTTAAAGAGAGATGCATAGTTCGTTATGCCAAAACGTTCATTCAATCATTCAAACTAAAATTTGCCGTGAGTTATCTTGATGATTATTTTCAATCATTATTTCCAACAACCATTTCTACTCGTAAGATTGCTGCAAGAAATTTTGCAATTTTGCAAGATATGAATATCGATTATACACTTATTTTATCAAATTTATATCAAAAACATTCACGAATAACGTAAAATGTAACATTGTTTATAATCGCAATAAACATTTAATTATTTTATATGAATATTGTTTATTATTATAAAAAAATATTTAGTGAATTTTATATTAACGTTGTTTAATATTATAATAAACATTTATTTTTTTATATTGTACGTATCAATCACACTAGACATCCTAATTGTCCTGTCAAATCTCTCATTTTCCACGAAATTTACATTGATAATTTTCTTAAATATAAAGATCATTGTAATTTTTTGAAAAGAAGAAAATCGTTTCTCATTTTCTATCTGCCACCATCTAGGAACACAATAAACAACATTGCAACAATGCCAGGATTATATATTTTATTCTCTTTTTTATATTATTGTTTTAACCGTATTGACACAGGAATATATCGTCAATAAATGTCTTGTTAAGTGTACCAAGATCGATGCAGGATGCATCAAAAGCGCTTCAGTATGATATTCAGCAAAGAATGTACGTTTCTAACTTTTTGACACGTTATGAAGAATTCTTATTCTTATTCTAACTAAGTATGTTAAATAGTCACATTTATATTTTAAGTTCAAGAAGTGTTAGGTTTAGGATCATGATTCAACTTAACTCAGTATTTGATTTCAAATCATATAATTAGATTATTACAAGTCCTTGTTTATGGTTATACAATCTTCAACGTAAATAAAGCATAAAATACGGGGAAGCTAATATAATCATCTCAAGTCCAAGATATACGGGCCACAATACTTGGATTTCGTGTCAGTTAAGATTGAAGTATGAGGTGTAAGACTCCGATCATTCACCCTTGCTTTCAATCATTATGACTAGAACCAACCGATACTTAATTGGCAAGACATTTGTTTTAGCAAAATCACAAAGATGAAACATTTATTGAATTAGTTGTTTATAATAAAACTTTGGGGAAAAACTACTTGAATTAGTTTAAGAATATTCAAAAAAGTTTAAATACGTTATCAATCATTCATATGCGTGTCAATAAGTTATCAAAGGAACCAATAGTAATCAACAATGTTCCCTAAAATAAACATAAACATTTCTCAACGTACTCGTTATGAACAGTTCCATCACGTCGTTTATATTGCCAACTATATACACGTTTGAAAAACTTGAAAATAAGCAATACTCGGTGGAATCGTTTTTTACAAACATTTTGACTCCTTTAAAATCTTTTTATTTAAATATTTTTATCATAATTATTTTATGATTATTCCTTCTGCAAAGGTGTATGGACTTGCCTGTAACTTAAATAATAATTTAACCGTCTTAGAAATATAATTATATTTCATTTACTAAAAATAATAATGAACGATAGTTGAAGAATACCTGATGCGAAAATTGAATCCAATGTTAAATTATTTTCATCGAGGAATCTTGACACGTCGATTTTCTGTTTAAATGTCTCTTTCACAAAATGTAATTTCGCAATTCCACAGATATTTCATTATCTACATTTACCAACATAAAATACATTCATTTATTGAAGTTCTTATTTTCATTTAACATTATTTTTGAAGCATTCAAACAAACTTTATTTGACAGGTATGTTCTTTGTCAATATTGCTATGACATAGACTAAAGACACAATTGAATCAGCTTATCAATAAGCTATGCGTATTGTCCATTAGCGATATCCATTGACTTACTAGAATGCCTATCATGCAGATAATTATCTGAATTATTTATGATGTCCCAGGCAACAAGCAACTGTATACATCCCTATTGTTAGCATGTCGATATTCATAACAAATACATATCTTATTACATGTTTGTAAAATTTATGTCCAATAAGCATTTCCATCGATAAGTATAATGCTTTATAATGAGACTAATATGTATAATTAATAGTATGCTTGCAGACGGAGTTAGTGAAGGGTCGTCGACATTATCACGAGTACTTTTAGGCAAAGTTCAAGAGCAAATAAAAAAGGTAATATTTCTGTTTTGATCATCAATTTGTTTATTTGATTACATTTGGGCGAAGTAGGAAACATGGAGCACAGTTTTAAATCATAATTAAAACCCATTAAAAATCGGTAAATATTACTACAAATTGAGTCCCTTGTGTGGAGTTATAGTTTTATAGTGGTGAATGCATCAATTCA
Organism: Ruditapes philippinarum; assembly: GCF_026571515.1. Taxonomy (NCBI): domain Eukaryota; kingdom Metazoa; phylum Mollusca; class Bivalvia; order Venerida; family Veneridae; genus Ruditapes; species Ruditapes philippinarum. The sequence continues at coordinate 12,582 of NW_026865860.1, forward strand.
ACATTTTGAAGCATATAGAGTTGAGGGTAACAATGCCAGTGCATATTTGACCAGGTTATTAAGCTGACCTTAAATTACATTAACCTTATTCGCTGCAAAATATTTTAGAAGAATATTTTCCGGCTAAAAATATATAATGCAGCAATGCATTTGACCGTTGACTAAGTAACCATATCAAAATTACGTAGTGAATTAAAACTTTTGCTCGACACCTCACAAATATGAGAAGGCTTATTCGTATGTCCCACGTTCTCTCGTAGAAATAATCATTACCCTTTAATAAAAGTCTGTCTCCGTTTCGTTTAGGCTGACACGAAACTGGATTTATTGAGTTTGGATTTTCACTGTTTTATAAAAATTGTCCGCATATTTCTTCTTTGACAATCATTTACGGAATAATGCTATGCACCTCATTTTGTTATGTTACGTGATTCAATACTTAGATATTGTATATATTGTAGATACTGAAACTAACAAGTTGCTATCCACATGTTCATGCCGATTTTATAAACGTTAGTTATCTTGCTCAGCATAAGTTTGCCTCACAATCGGATTTGGAATAATATCAGTCTGCTTTGATCAATTTGATTATGAAAATACATTCTTCATGACTTGTCGTAGAATCGAATCGATTTGTAAACAATGTAAACAATAAAACAGCTTTAATATATAATAAGCACAGACTTTACTCTAGAATGTTATGTGTGCCTGAAATAGCAATTTACTTTGTTGTCTTTATATAACAGAAATCAATAAAATTGTTTAGAATATATAATAGCTGCTACCATATATGTAGTACTGTATTAATATATGATCAAAGAACTGAAATATTGCGATGCTTTCAACGGTTTCAGGCCTATATTAAAACAGTCAAGTTAAATTTAATATACAGATATACATTTGATAAGTATATCATTGCTTTTGCACACAAAAAATATCAAATACAAGAAATAAAAAAACCACAAATAAACAAACAAAAAAATAACAAACAAAAACAAAAAACAAAACAAGAACAACAAAACAAAACAAAAAATAACAGAAGAAACATATTTATTAAAATTTATATAAATTAAATTTATTTATGTTTTCATGCAAACTAATATCCTGTTCTGAACTAACGTTAAACTTTCTGCTTTAAATGAATGTTCACCTACATCTAAATGTAATTCTGCGTGCTATATGATAATACAGAAATGATAATATTTACATATGAGGAAATCTAATGTAAGTGCAATGAGTTTTTATTACTGATAATGCCTTTTATTCGTGCATTGTCTGATGCGGGTTGAGAAATGCATCTTTAGGGATCGATTTATAAGATAAATATCTTCAGTCATGCAACTTACATGACATAATTCGAACAATGAGCTGCTTTTCTGAATTATCTATAATTTAAAAATGAATTCCGGTTATAATGATGAATAACGCCAATTGATGAATTCACTTTTTAATTATAATAGTTGATATCATAACTTATTGATTGATTCTTTCATTTAAAAATGTGTTATATTTTCACATCATGAATAAAATAGGAATTGTCTGAAGCAAGCATTACAATAAATCAACGACATACACATTCTTTATTTATGGATAATTACATTGGTTATCGTTTAATTAAAATATGAGGTTAAACATTGTTGAATTATATACTAATTAAAATCAGGCTTAATGAACTACGGTATGCTTTTGATATATTCATTGGGATCTAAAACTGAAAACGAAGATATATGGGATGTGATTTGCATCTGGTATAGAGTTTGTGTACTGGCAACGGGGTTCGATCCGATAATGATTTCAACGTTATGTAGTTCAAACAATGGAAATTAATTGGTTATTTTTATGAGGTGTTTAAGAAATTGCATAAACCGTGCAAAATGAAATATATCTATATCTATAACGATGGCATTATCCTATCTTCAAGTACGGAAAAATGCATGGACATCAAGTTTCTCCGAAGGAACATTTCAAGAAGACTTATGAATATACTGCATGTGTCTCTCTTTTTTTCAAAGAAATGCAACAAGTATATGAAAAGAAATGCAGCATGAGAGACAGATGTCAGTTTAGTTAAATACAGTTGAAACCATGCAAGAAAATATACGTAATAGATTATGTCTGGGTCTGCAATGATTCTAGTATATTCACAATAATCAATGACGTTATATGAAATGTAGCGTTGAGCTACGTAGTAATCCGATACATTTCATTTCAATAGAAAGCGAAAATGAGAACTTATATTAAAAAATTATAAAAAAAATAATGATTTAGTAAGTTTAAAACATATTTAGTACAAATCATTTCAATATAACCTCAGCAGGATAACTATGGTTGTTTCAATGTCGGTATGTTGTACAAAACAACAAAACAACAAAAGAATGTTTGCAATTCTTATATACATAAAACATTCATTATTTGAAACACACCCCGTCCGGCATCGTTCTATCTAGACACCAATTTTAGTATCGAAACTAGAAAAATCGTTCTCAGACCCTGTATGTCTTCAACTATGAGACCACATGAATTATACATTTTGATCATACATGTTAACTACGGACACTTATATTTTATTCATTATAAATAAAACAAAATATTTGCATGTGTAACCTTGGCCTATTGATACCCAAAGAATTCGTATAGTGCGCACTTTTTAAATTAAATGTTGAAAGCAAGTCAGTGTGATATGAAAAAATTCATTATGTAAAATGAAATTTTTTTTGGTACATTTACTTTAATATATTATCTCATTGAATACCGTGATCTGACCGGAATTTTAATAAGTATGCCTAAGAATGCTTGTGATTTATATCTATATCACATTAATCTAAAATCAATATAATATGTCATAAGTTGCAACACAGTAAGATTACTGCAACGTCTTAATTTAATAATGCAGATAAATTAAAAGACCGGAATACTAATGTTCGCCTTCCATTTTAACCTACTGTTTGGTGAATTTATAAACGGACTTACATTCTCGGAACTCGGGTCAGATAAGGTTTGTAATTTGATATAAAGCGTCAAACACACTTTCAATTATAGAAAAGTCTTTGAGTCTGTAATAGTAACATATTTCAAAAAAGCAAAACCTTTGTTCGATATATCAAGAAAATAAATTTATTGTACACCGACTTTGTATAAATAACCATTTTATCACTCTCATGATAAATAATTATGTACTGATATGTATATATATTTATACTTTTGTAATGTTTATGTGATGCCTATATATATATACACTGTATGTCTGTTAAGATGAGAAGCGTATTCTCAAGTCTTAAAATAATAAAATATTTGTTCTGTTCTGTTTTGTTCTGTAAACATTGCAAAAATACAAACTTTTATTAAGCTTAAACGCAATTATAACCAGGATTTAAAACAAAGGCATTTGTTTGTTCACACAGTTTTTGCTGTATATTATGCTAGATTGGAAATATGAGAGCAGATATCAGAAATGCAGTAATGTTATAATATATTGATGGCAGAGCTTAAATTTCACCATAACTGCAATACTTGCTATGGATACATAGCCAAAATAATTCAATACAATATTGATATTAGATATTAACCAGAGATTTTTGTTCGCATAAGCATGTCTTTCTATCTGATACAAATATTATTAACAAAACATATACGATGTTAATATACAAATATCACTTTAGTATATGTAGTTATAAAGTAATTATCAAAACGGTAATGTGTTTTGTTCAAGATTAGTTATGAGTTGTAACTGTGTAGGCTTTAAATATATACTATGCTCAAATTTAATATTAGAAAATATTGATAATTGCTATACAGTCACTTTGTAAATATAAAATAAACATTTTTTGACTCCACACAAAGTAGATATGTTATGTTTGAAATTCTACATACTTTAGGTAGTTACAATTTGAATATATAGTGTCATTAAAAACACTGGCATTATTTCTAAGAATAGACCAACTTAACTTGACGTGAAGCAGCTTCTCTATATAGATTATTCGTTCTTTTATTCAAATTAGACATATTCAAGATTTAAGTAGATTTCTTTGATCACATTATTTTACTCAAAGATGAGCATTATATATCTTAAATGTATGTATATAAAGCTAAATCAGCGTGTTATATGATAATATAGAAATGTAATTGAAAGATATGAGGAAATCTTATGTAAGCGAAATTAGTCTTTATCATGAATAATGCTTTTTATACGTGCTTTGTCTGTTGTTGCTTGAGAAATGTATACTAGAGGGAGCGGCGTATTGTAAGATAAATATCTCCTGTCATGCAATGTACACTGGCTATCAATATCCTACATTACTGTGCAAAGCTGATCTATCTCAATAACCATACAGCGGCTTAAATATTAAAATAAGTCACCTTATTAACTGACTGATTTCCATGATTTTTCTGTACTTTTATTTTCAAACTGCAGTTTAAAAGTGTGAGAAACTGGTCATTTTTAGCAAGACTGATTAGATTCAAATTTGATATGTAATCATTTTGAACTCAATTACACCATATCATGTAAACGAATTAAGAATTGAGTTCATATGGTATGAGATAACAGGAAGTATTATTTGTACAAAGAAACACACTCACTGCTTATATTAAATAAAATTGTCAGATGGTAAAAGTGAAAAAGCCCAACACTTTCATAATTTTTTGTAACAAAAATCAGATTTACTAGCATATTCAATTTAGTAAACACATTTGCTTGAGCTAAACGTTAACCATGTCACAAACTAGATTATATCAGTGTTTATCTCTCAAAAATGTATACATCTTTTTAATGAGTACGGTACACTCAATAGGTGCATTTCAAGTATATCGTGTAGTACTAACTTTGAGGCATGAATGGATAAGATATTGTTGCTGTTTATTTGCACCGATTTGCACCGCTTGACTGGCTAAAACTTTAGAAGATCTTTTACGTATTTAAAAATATATAATATAAAAATTATATAAAAAACTCAATCAATCAATTAATCAATCAATCAATCAGTTCATCAATCAGTCAGTCATTTCATCAATCAATGAAATAAATCAATAAAACAATTCAATTGATATTAGGAATATGGTTATAAACCGTGAGTCGTTTGAATTCTTGAAGGCTTTAATTAGTAAAATTAGTTAAGAAACATAACTGAATTTTTACAGTTGTAATAATTTGAACATTGAACTAATAAATAAGTTATAGACAAAAATACAATTTATCACACTACAGTAAATTGCGCATATCGTGCAGCAAACTCAAATGCGTCTATAACTATGACGTAAGCCTATCATACAAGCACGGAAACAAAATTTCCTCAAAATTGTATAATGCCTTTACAGAAGCCACTTTGTTGTCTGATTAAACGTGATAGCTTTTAAAAAATGTTATTGTTACTTGACTAAGTCATTGCGAGTGTGCTTGAAGATAAACACCTTGTTTAATAAGAATGGTGACATCATTCTTTTTTAAATCGAAAAGTGAGTTTTTTTGTTTTTTTTTTTTTGTTTTTGTTTTTTTTTGTAAATTACATATTAAATCTCTTAGATATAATCCAGTAACTGATAAACACAATATTGTCGTAGCTAATAATGACCTTGTCATATTTTACTTCGGTTTTTACTAAATAGTGTAGCTTTTATTTGGTACAAAATCAATGAAATAACTTTGCACATGATAAATGTATAATTGTCAATCAAGGAATAAGGCATCTGCATCAGACTCTGAGAGTATAAAAGTAATATTTTAAAATGAAGATTCACGGGTGATGGATTTTTGAGACAAAATATAACCTAAATATTAACATTTAAGTATCGTTGTGAAAATCCAAACCTCTTGGCATTTACTTGAATCGGACTGAAACATAAGGATAGTGTCACACTGTAACACATATCTAAAGGACGATAATTGTTCATGCACGTCTATAATTATAAATGTTCTTCCAAATATATATCCATTAGTCCTATGTTCACATTTTATTGATCAGAACTAATGGACAGCTTTGTTTTGAAAACATTTGAATTTTGTTGCACATGTTATAATGTCATCTTACGTTAAGTTGCTACTTTTCTTTACGAGCACAAGATGAAAGTCACGTTATTCAGTTAAATGGTTGAATCGCTTATAAAATTGATGCGGAAATATACGCATGCCACCATGTGTTTATACATATGAAACAATCAATTTGTAATTTATTATTGTGACCATTAAGCATGCTGCGTGTATAGCGTTTAAAAAGACGGAATTTTGCAATAAAATGAAGAAATGAAAAATAAAAACATCACAATATTTTTGGAGGGAAATGGATCATTCGTTATGCCAAAATGTTTATCCAATCATTCAAACTAAAATTTGCTGTGAGTTATCTTCATGATTAATTTCAATCAATATTCCTCACCACCATTTCAGCTTGTAAGATTGCTGCCAGAAATTTTGCAATTTTGCAAACCCGTTATTTAATGATTGGTTGATAAAATAGCGAGATACGAATATCGATTATACACTTATTTCATCATGTTTATTTATATTAAAACAAACACGAACAACGTAAACTGTACCATTGTTTATTATTGTTATAAACGTTTTATTATTTTTATGTTTAAATTGTTCATTATTGTAAAACATATTTATTTTTTTAACATTGTTTATTACAACAATAAACATTTAATTATTTTATATTGTACGTATAAATCACACTAGACACCCTTATCGTCCTGTCAAATCAGTCATTTCCTACGAAATTTACATAATTAAGATCATTGTAAATTCTTGAAAAGGAGATCTCTATCTGCCACTATCTAGGAACAAAAACAACAACATTGCAAGATGCAGGGATTATATATTTTATTCTTTCTTTGTATATAATTGTCTTTGCAGGATCAAGAGCTCTTCAGTATGATATTCAGCAAAATAAAGAATATACGTTGATAACTTTTTGACACGTTATGAAGAATTATAACACTTACTAAATTTGTTAAATGGTGACATTTACATTTTATGTTCAACAAGTGTTAGGACAAGAATCATGGTTCAACTTAACTCAGTATTTGATTTCAAATCATATAATTAGATTATTACAAGTTCTTGTTCAAGGTTATACAATCTTCTAACGTAAATAAAGCATAATATACGGGAAAGCTAATATAATCATTCCAAGTCAAGCTATACTGGCCACAATATTTTGATTTCGTGAGTTAAGATGGAAGTATGAGACTCCGATCATTCACCATTGCTTTCAATGACTAAAACCAACCGATACTTAACTGCAACATGCTTAAGGAGAGACATTTATCTTATCAAAGTCATGAATATCGAATTAGTTGTTTCCTATCTATCACATATCATAAACCTTGGAGAAAAAACTAGCTTAAATTAGTTCAAGAACAGTTTGAATATGTAATAAATTTTTCATTTACGTTATCAAAAGAACCAAATAGTAATCAACAATGTTCCCTACAATTAACATAAACATTTCTCAACGTACTCGTTGTGAACAGTTACAGTCACGTCGTTTATATTGCCAACTATATACATGTTTGAAAATAATCAACACTCGGTGGAATCGTTTTTACAAGTATTTAACTAATTTAAAATATTATTATGTGAAGATTTTCATCATATATTATGATTATCTTTTTCTGCAGAGGTGTAAGACTTTGCCTGTAACTTAAATAATAATTTAACCGTCTTAGAAATATATTTATATTTAATTTGATAAAAAGAATAAAGAACGATAAATTGAAGCATACCTGATGTAGACATTGAATCCAATGTAAATCTTGACACGTCGATTTTCTGTTTAAATTGCTCTTTCACAAAATTAATTTCACAGATATTTCATTATCTACATTTACCAACATTATTTTTGAAACATTCAAACAAACTTTATTTGACAGGTACGTTCTTTGTCAATATTGCTATAACATTAAATAAAGACACAATTGAATCAACTAATCAATAAGCTATGCGTATTGTCCATTAGCGATATGCATGGACTTACTAGAATGCGTATCATGCAGATAATTATCTGAATTATTTATGATGGCCAAGACAACAAGCAACTGTAAACATCCGTATTGTTAGCATGTCGATATTCATAATAAATACATATCTTTGACATGTTTGTAAAATCTATGTTCAATAAGCATTTCCATCGATTAGTATAATGCTTTAATGAAACTAATATGTATAATTTATAATATGCTTGCAGAGGGAGTTAGTGAAGGGTCGTCGACATTATCACGAGTACTTTTAGGCAAAGTTCAAGAGCAAATACAAAAGGTAATATTTTTTTTCTGTTGTGATCATCAATTTGTTTGTTTTTTTTTTTTTTTGGGGGGGGGGGGGGGGGGCGAAATAGGAAACATAGAACACAGTTTAAAATCATAATTACAACCCATTAAAATCGGTAAAGATTACTACAAATTGATTCCTTGTGTAGAGTTAAAGTTGTGTAATGGTGAATGCATCAATTCAACAATTTGAAGAATATAGCGTTGAGGTCAACAACCCACCGCATATTTGACCGAGTAATTTAACTCACATTAACCTCATTTGCTGCTAAAAGTTTAAGGAGTATATTTTCGGCTAAAAATATATAATGCAATGCAATGCTTTTGACTGTTGACTAAGTAACCATATCAAAATGCAATTTACGAAGTATAAAAAACTTAGCTCGATACCTTTCAATATGAAAGGCTTATTAATATTCTTAGAAGTTTCTTGTTCTCTCCTAGAAATAAACATTAACCTGCCATTATAGTCTGTCTCTGTTTCGTTTAGACTTGTACACTATTGGATTTATTGAAATGGGATTTTTAAGGCTTCATAAAAATTGTTCCAAAAATGTCTACGTGCATTCACGGAATGTTGCTACATAGTTTATTTGTTAGGTGATTCAATACTTAAATATTGTATATATTGTAGATACTGAAACTAACAAGTTGCTATCCACATGCTCATGCCGGTTTTATAAACATTAGTTATCTTGCTCAGCATAAGGGTTTGCCTCACAATCGACTTTGGAATAATATCAGTCTGCTCTGATTAATTTGATTATGAAAATACATTTTTTATAACTTGTCGTATAATCGAATCGATTTATAAACGCTGTAAACAATAAAACAGCTTTAATATATAATAAGCACAGACTTTACTCTAGAAAGTCATGTGTGCCTGAAAAAGCAATTCACTTTGTTCTCTTAATATAAGAGAAATCAATAAATGTTTAGAATATATGATAGCAGCTATCATATATGTAGTACTGTATTAATATGTGATCAAAGAACTCAAATATTGCGACGCTTTCAACGGTTTCAGGCCTATAACAAGTTAAATTGTATCAGATATACATGTGTAAGTATATAAATGCTTTTGCATAAAAAATATCAAATACAAAAAAACCCAATTAAGAAATAAACAAAACAAAAAAAAACGTCAACAACAACAACAAAACAAACACAAAATAACAGGGGATACATATTTATCAATATGTATGTAAATTAAATTTATTTATGTTTTAATGCAAAACAAATAACGTGTTAAGAACTAACGTTAAACTTTCTACTTTAAATGAATGTACACCTACATCTAAATGTAATTCTGCGTGCTGTTTAATAATACAGAAAGATAATATTTACATACGTAAGTGCAATGAGTTTTTATTACTGATAATGCCTTTTATTCGTGCATTGTCAAATGCGGGTTGAGAAATGCATCTTTAGGGATCTATTTATAAGATAAATATCTTCAGTCATGCAACTTACATGACATAATTCGAACAATGAGCTGCTTTTCTGATTTATCTATAATTTAAACATGAATTCCTGTTAAAATGATGAATAACGCAAATTGATAAATTCACTGCTCTAATTATAATAGTTGATATCATTATGTATTTATTGATACATTCATTTAAAAATGTGTTATATTTTCACATCATTATAAATAACACTTATTTCAATCAAGCATTGCAATTAATCAACGACATAAACATTCTTTATTTATAGATATGAGGTTGAACATTGTTGAATTAAATACTAAATTATATTGGACGAGTACATGTACACGGTTATCAAACCTTTATTGAACTTGCCTGATATAAACTTTGCAGCTGTGTATAAGTTTAAATGAATCAACAATGTTTCAAGAATGGTCTCTTTTTTTGACATTTTGACAGAAAGTTGAAACTTTAAATACATTACGGAATTGATTATTTGTTTAACTTTAAAAATGAGTGAGGCTACGATATGCTTTTGATATATCTTTTTGGATCTAAAACTAAAAGCGAAGCTATATGGGATGTGATTTGCATCTGGTATAGAGTTTGTGTACTGGCAACGGGGTTCGATCCGATAATGATTTCAACGTTATGTAGTTCAAACAATGGAAATTAATTGGTTATTTTTATGAGGTGTTTAAGAAATTGCATAAACCGTGCAAAATGAATATATCTATATCTATAACGATGGCATTATCCTATCTTCAAGTACGGGAAAATGCATGGACATCAAGTTTCTCCGAAGGAACATTTCTAGAAGACTTATGAATAAACTGCATGTGTCTCTCTTATTTCAAAGAACTGCAACAAGTTTATGAAAAGAAATGCAACAAGTATATGAAAAGAAATACAACATGAGAGACAGCTGTCTGTTTGGCTAAATACAGTTGAAATCATGCAAGAAAATATACGTAATAGATTATGTCTGAGTATCAATTTTCAAATTATCCCACAATAATCGTTATTTTATGGGAAATCTACTTTTAATAATTTTGTTTCAGTTTTTTCTTTGGGGCGTATGATCAAAATTTAAATAAAAAATTAAATCAAAATTTCCCATTTTAAAAACACACTTTAATTAATGCAAGGTTCAATTAAAATAATGCAGTTTTAATTAAAAACACCGGAATACTAATGTTAGCCTTCGATGGTACAATGTACAATAACCTTGTTAAAGTGAATTTTGGTAAATTTAAAAAACTTTCCCGGGAAACTTTGTAATTTGTTTATAAACGCCTACACTTTAAATGAAATAATAGAATATTTTTTACCATGGACATTTATCTTGAAAAGAGTTCATTATCTTAAGTAAGAATGCGGTAACTATGTAAAGTAAGATAAGCATTCCGCGATAAAATATTAAAATGTGCTTGTTTGTGTTCAATAATTTTATCGTATCATACCAAGCATCACGTGACAGTTAGATGAACACACAAAAAAATGAATTTATCATAAAAATAACCAGTTTCTCAGTTTATTACCTTATCTCTTATTATGAAATGAAGAAAAATAAAGATTTTTTTCAATGATTAAGGTTTGTTTGGAAATAACTTTATATACCACTTTAGAACATAATCATCATTAGAAAATATCTAACGATTTGAAAACATTAAAAATCTATATAGTTTACAGTTTAAGTTACAGAGATACGTAAAAGTTCTATTTTTGTATTGTATTATAAACTTCAATAATATATCATGAAAAAGTTTCGGTTGTGATAAACTTCAATATCAATGAAACATATATTTTCATCAAAAAATGTTTGAAATATACCTGAAGCCAAAATTGAATTCAATGGCGAGCTATTTCAATATATATAGTCCCAGCACAAATGATCTTTAAATATATCTTCCACAGAATATTTCACAAATATATATGTCATTTTTCATTATTTACTTAAAAAATATTTTGTTAAAGTTATATTCTTCCTAAAAGATTATTTTAAAGCAGTCACTCGACAGGTATGTACGTCGCTAATATCGCTTTAATGTAGACTGAAGTCACTATCTATTGGATTATCTAATCAATAAGCCTTGTGCATTTTCCATTTACAATATCCATTGACTTACTAGAATGTTTTTCATGCAGAGAATTATCTGAAATATTAATGATGCCCTAGACAACAAGCAACTGTATATATCCGTATTGTTTACATGTCGATATTCGTAACAAAGACTTATCATCTTTCATGTTTCTTTAACTGTAGTTCAACGTGTAGCTCAATTTTCGTTGGCTTATCAGCTGTTTTATTGTCAATTATACGTTTAACGTGTGTGAATGCATGCAGCAGGAGTTGATAAAAAGGAGTGCACTGACGTTAAGCCAAATACTAAGTTAAAGTTATTTTCCTGTGCCATTATACGAAATGACTCATTTTATATGTAACAGTTGCAAAATTGGTATAACATGTGTTTTCGAGCATAATTATGCATAAATATTGTCTACAGATCTATATTTTTGCATAATAAAACTATTTCTTGGAAATCTTAACAAAATATCGAAAATAGGAAAAATACATACATTGCTTTGCAAATGTATGATTTTGTGTGTATTATTTCAGGATATTGTTAATTGTTATTATGACATAATAATTCAATATACAATTGTAACATATTTTGTCGGACTCGAACATTCTTTTGTTCAAGACCGTATAAATACAGACAAATTTATTAAAACGATCACATCATAATTGTGCTTAATTTGGAACATGACCACAACTATGAAGTATTATACAATGGCAATAGTACATGTCATGTGTATTTGCTTAAACGACTAGTACTTCAGATTAGATCCGATATCATTTTACGCCGAATTTAACACATTTATCATATTTCAATTGTCGGTCCACCGGTTTCCCTGATAACAGAGACAAATGATAATTATATCCATTGTCTAAGATTAATTGCCACGGAGTAATTTCGCCTAGACGAAGAAATAAAACAGGGATGTCTTGGTCAAAAGTCCTGTGATTGCTGTGTTTAACTTAGTCTGATATAAGTATGATTTTTTTTCGTTTTCTGTTTCTTATAATGCTACATGATATATTTACTCATTCCATGTATACTGAATCTAAGCATATAAATTATGGAAAAGCTAACTCCAATGAAACGTATTCGGTAATGCCTATTAGGACTCATATCATAATTGTAAGATAAGATAGTTTCTCCTATAGTAAGCATATTGTGTAAATCACAGGCTATATACGTGCACTTTTGAAATTTGATACTGCACACTAACATGTAGATTTAATTCTAATTATATTATCATAATTAGTATTGAGACTAAAGTAAATTTTCTGAAATAATACATTATGATTCTATCGAACGAGCGAGAGTCCTGGATGATAGCAAAGATTACTTGACAAACATCATGTCAAAAGTAATCCTTGTCAAAAATCCGAAATTTTTAAGCCATCAGATAATTTAAAATGGCGAATATTTTTGCCATGTTTTTGGGTTTTTTTTCGGGCTGAATTTTAAGAAACTGGTTTAAAAGCTTTCAAACAAAAACAAACGCCCCGCTTTTTTTGGAAAAAAATTATGAAAATCCTATTTGCAAAAAAAGTGGGGCTAACGTTTTTTACTCATTTAAAAATATCTTTTTTAAAAAAACTGATTTGTAGGGCTTTTTAAATTTAAAAGTATTAGTGGGATTTTTACTATTCTTTTTGTACTTTTTTTTCTCTAAATTATTTAAAATAACGTCTTTTGTCTTAAATAAAACGTTTTTTTGGGGAATTTTAAAAATTCTTTTCCCCCAATCGCCCCTGAAAATTCGATTTCAATAGTTATGGGTAAATGTAATTTTTTATTACAGAAACTGGTGCCAAAATATTCATTTACCATTTAATTATGCATAAAATAAACGAAAACAGTTTTAGCAACTTACAGCAACCGACACTTCATTTAAACGATGAATAACATTTTTAGAGATATAGCTTTGTAATACTACACAGAGCAATAATTACATAATTTGTTGCTGTATTCAATAATTTACATTCGTCAAAACTACATTTATTATGTCTCATGAGAAATGACGCATACCTAAAACATTACATACCATCACGTTTTTATCTTCAATGATCGCTTAAAAGGAATTGTAATTATGTTTTGCTTCTGAGATATGAATGTATTATGTTTGCTTCCATTATTTAACTTTTACATACAAGCTTGCTTATTTGGATCAAACTTTGATGTCTAAAATATTTCTAAACTACCTGATCGTTAGCCTTTTTTTTGAGACTATGAATGTATAATTGTAGTAACATTATAGAGGCGTTTGAGTCAATTAATTCAAATAAGATATATTGAATCATTGCAATAGTTTTGTTATTGTGTAACCCTGTTATTATACCAATATTTAAAAACATAATTGACTTGTTTACTTATTAATGACAAAATGGCAAAATCTATTAAAAATAACACAGTTTAACTTTATATACGTTTTATACGAATGATAATAAAACTAAAGTAATCTGTGAATTGAAAGTCTAGTTAAATTTGAAACTAAAGTAAAATTTTCAAGTATTTCAATTTATATTCATTTATTATGTAAATATGAAAATGTTTATCCGAGAGAGATATTTAGTCTGAATATGCTTTTAAAGAACAGTGTGCAGTATGTTATTAAAGAACACTAAAATTTGACACTGTCGGTTTAAATATAATGTAGCTGGAACAACGTAGGAGAAGCATTACATAAAAAACAAAACAAAAACTATTATATTAAAATTTGATAAATCTTGACATTCAATGACGATACAGTACAAAGTGAGCAATATTTGTGTTGTGTAAATAAAAACAAACAAGAAGACCCTGTTTATATACGTATCTAACGTAAACATGGCAACATCGAATCTGTTTGTTTCTAATATTAGTTATATGCTTGATATATTGTCTTACTGATATAAGTTACATATCAAACTGGCTTGTCTAATGGAAACAATAATATTCGTCAATAGCGTGCAGTTGTCTTAAGGGGCCAATAGAAGTTGATGAGTGATATATTGTTGAATACAACTAGAATGGCATTCATACTCTTTGTATGATATTTGTAGAAATCAAGTACCATTAGGCGAAATTATGCAACATAAGTAAAGTTAACTCACTTACTTTAAATGTAATTTTGTTTTAAACATTGCCTTTGAAGAGTATTAGTGATCTTATTATATATGAACATCGGTTTAAATAAATGAAGTTAAATTTAAGTTGAATTAGGAAAAAAATAGCTTTACATGTTAATATTTTTAAATGCAATTAAAAAGGAAGCTATATGAACTGCCACAATTACAATTTATGGCCATGGCACTGTATCGATAATTCACGAGTAACGTTAAAGTATTTTGCTATACACTTTATCTCTTAAGGTAATCATTACAATAATTGCATTTTACAAAATTGTAGATTACATTGCGTTGGTGAGCTCGAACAAATGACTGAACATAAATGTTTACAAAATGTCTTCAACTGTTGTCCAATGCGTGTTGTGTTGTTGAATTTTAAACCAATAACAACATTTCTACTATTTCTAAATACATTATAATAGGCAGCTCGGATAAAGTGTTACAATTAAATTTTGACGCCACATCATTTAAACGACAACTCATATAAAAAGGCTTCAATCGAATGATTACGAAATCTCTTAAACAATTGTTGAATCAATGTTAAATCTTGTAACGTCGTGGTTCAGCACGCTGACTTCATAAAGCGAAAGGATTTAAATTGACATTAATAAGATAATGCCATTCTTTGTTATCTTTTATTAGAAAATAAACAAATAATGGGTTAACGATTTTTGTAATAATTTTTGAGCACAGTAAATGTGTATAAAACTTCAGGAATACATGTATTAGTAATATTGCACATCTTCATCATATGTAACCTCTCTAAAATGTCCACAGAGTCAGCTTTGGTAAATAAGATATTGTGACTAGTATGTGAAGGACTATTTATTTATTTAAGTGTGAAATAGAGATAAAAGATTTATAAAACATTGATAAATTCCTATATTTAAAAAGGAATATGGCTCTGAAGAGCCATATAATTCATTTTGTTGCTGCTGTTGTTGTTTAAGTCTTGAAAATCAATATTTAGAAAAAAAGACAAATTGTAGAGAAATTATTTCAATATACAATAGTTTTACTATACTGCACATATAACCTAATCAACTAATCTCTGAAAAATATAAATCTAAAATCAGTATTTTAAATGTATGGTTCGAATATTCAACGCAATTATAATTAATCCCTGGCACAGAAATGTACATTTGATATCTAGTTCACATAACACAAATCTACAATTTCGAAAAAAATAATTCAATTGACAATATCAAATAGTTGGTTAAAGTTGCATTCTTCGAAGAGCAGTTATGTTAAACAGTAAGTTTAGGATCACTTTGCATGAAATTTGGTTCAATACTTCTGTACCAAAACCTGTAGTCATTATTGGATTCGATAAGCCATGCGATATGTTTCAATAACGATATCCTTGGAATTAAGGCCCCCACGATTACACGTTTAAACGGATTCGTTTCGATTTTCATTCATAAACGTTTACGATATTGTTTACCGTTTAATCAAAATGACCATATTGTCTTACAAAATTTCTTAATCATTGCCTGTAATCATGGATTTTATCAATTGTAGTGGTTTATTCCAAAGTAAACACACGGAAAATGGGTGTTTACAACCCTCCACACAGCATTACGGTGCAAAATTGCTCGTGACATAATACATTTTTGGTAAAAAATGGGGTTACAATGCAAAGAATGTGTGCTGACTCAATCGTGATGAGCCTTGCACATTCTTTATTTGTACATGTATTAAAAATAGAAAGACAGACATCATTTGGCGACTCAAATATATGGTGTGTGTATATATAGTACACAGAGGTACCACCGTTTAAACGGTATCGTTTCGGTTCTTAGCAGTCGTGTAAACGTTTACAAAAATTGTAAACGTGGGAGCCTTACTTGGAATACATGATAGTATAACATACGATTACATGTAGATATTCATAAGCAAGACTTATCGTCTTTCATGATTTTAGAATGTTTCTCCACCAAAGTGGAAATTGTTGTTGGCTTGTTTAATGATTTTAAATTAATGGATTCAATGATGCATCCAAAGGGAGTTGATAAAAAGTGCAGTGTTCTTTATTGCACTGTCCAAAAGGCAAATACCAGGTTATAACTAACAATGATATGGGATTAGAAGTTTTCTGTTCATATCTCAGTCAATAAAGAAAAATAGGCAGACTGATCTAAACCTAAAACCAATTCATAAAATAAACGGTGTAATATGTTTTCAAACTAAGCTGTTGTGTGGAATCATCGATTTAATATGGTGTACACATCCATCTTAATTTTGGTTCCAAACAATGTTAATTTCTACCGAGAAATTTTGTAAGCTGATCTAACACCTTTTGAAACTCATTTGCCCCAGAGCCTACTTTTATTAAAGAAAACTGTATTTTTAAGTTGTTTTGCGGTGTGCAAAGGCACACTGCAAATTATATCAAAAATGTCATACAGCGTGATATGTATGCCATCGAGTGCATACGAATAACAGCTTGGAAAACTACGGTATATGTGACAGCCTCAATGGTTTCTAAGTCTTCAATTGTGCAGTTATGATACATATACTTCTATACTGTCCTTATTGTTGGCATGAGCTTACAGAAAGGTTAAGACATGCCTTGTAAAACAATGGAACCCATAAAAAACATAAATAAATACTATAATTGTACAGTGATGGTAAATGGGATTTTTGAGCGACAATTAACTTATGTGAATGTCAATTAATGAATAACAATAAAAACTGTAGCCATCGTGGTTTTCAGCTTCAAGAGAATGATATTTAAGTTTTTGATTTCATTGTTTTCCTAATCCAGTGTAATAAAAACAATTGTGTTTACATATCGAATAAATTTGAAGCAGCGAATCAATACTATTGAAATACGAATACATTGCACATAAATCAAACTACCAATATCATAATAATGGCAGTGGTTTCAACTGTCAAAGCATTCAAATATCAATATGCATTATCGCTAATGAAAATGCACAGCGGTGATGGATTATCCACATCTAAACAAACACAATAGTTTAATAGCACGCGGTTTAAAAGCACATGGCAAGAAGCCTGTTGTTATATTTAAAGATCAATATTACAACTTAGGATTTCTGATACAAGTTTTGCGAATCATAATGATCAAAATTTTGACTTTTCTAGTAAGATTTTGGATGTAGAAATTTTTTGGAGTTTAAGGTTCAATTTATCTGTTGGTTTCGTGAGATATTGGGCTTCTAAGGCTAACATTATATACGTGTTCGATATAACTACCTTACAAAATAAAACAAATTTTATTCCTTTAGGTAAAAAAGATGGTCTTAAGATTCTAAAGAGAATATTGTATGAATGTAGGTTTGTTCAATACTAAATTTATTGAACGAGTTGAATAAATGTTTATATCATAAAGTGCAAAATAATCATTTTTATTGACGCGCCTGTAGTATAACGCTAACATTTAGCGCTTCTTTCCTTCTTTTACTGTTTGTATAACGCAAAAGGCGTCACGTCAAAACATATGCACGGCCGTGCAATACCATTTGTAAGTAGTCGCAAAATCGGCACGGGTATGTAATAATAACCCTTTTTCCTGTGTTAGGATCTTCATTGGTTTTTGAACAGTTTATGGCGATTCCTGACCAATTAAATACATAAGATTTGAGTTTAAGGCTAAGATTTTTATAATTCATATTTAGAATATCTACAGAAACACATAGTCATGAGTAAATATAAAATCATATCTTATTCATACGCGCATTTTATATCTCAGATTCCTTCTTTTTGTTAATTATAGATATAAAACACGCACACTAAACAAAAACAGTAAGACAACAGCTCAATACACAACAAAAACGTCAACGACTGCACATAATGATAGAGGTTTGATGGCAGCCCTTTTGTATGCAACTTATCGATAATACATGTACATTACAACATAGTTCAAATATAAAATACTTATTGATTGCATGAAGCCTTAGTCTAGCCAAACACGAAAGATAAGCCCACTTAAGGAAAAGAATGTTTGATTTTATTCAATGATGAAAATACATATATCATTGTTTTAAGATAAAGTAGAAAAAAAAATTGTAAACATTGTAAGCATATAAAAGCCTTTGCAAATAATATACGGGACCGTTTCGGGTGTTTCAGAGTTTCAGACTGTTTTTTATCTTTATTTACAATACATAATTAGAAACTATAAGTGTACCTTAAATTAAATTTTAATTATTAAATTTATCAAAATTAATAGTAAAAAAGTCATTGACTCTTATATACACATAATTACTACAATTCTTGTAGTAACAGCCTAAAAATATCTTTGCGAAATATAATGCAATAAATATTCAGGATAATAAAATGCAATTCAATTTGACAAATTTTTTTTTGACAGAAAAAACTTAGAGCCAAGGTGCGTGAGGGATGTTGAACTTTTTCCATATCCTTCACGTACAGTCTCATTAATTCTTAGGCTTGACTATATGATTTCATGCAGGATTTACCATGCTCCTTTAAAATTAGTATTACTCATTGTTACTTTATTTTCTTTAACGACTGTTTATTTTTATATTTACTCTGCGTGTTTAAATAAGTCAGTAAGTTTCTGATAAGATAAAGAGGAAAACTTAAAGTAAGCACACCGACTGGCTATCACCGCAAGTTAAAAAGTTAATACGATGCGAACTTTCCGTATTTATTTCAGAAACATATTGAGTGAGCGACATGTTGTAAGATAATATTTTCCAGTCAGTCAATGTATAATGTCTATCACTTTACAAGACATGGTTCCACACACAGCAGCACACAAAATAAGGCAATTTTAACGAATAATTCACGCTTGTTGTTTATTTAAATGACCTATTGTCATTTTAATCACAAAAGACAATCATTATAGTTAGTTTATTATAAGTGTCATTATTTTGTGACTTTAATCTGGTCCCTCATTAATCAAACGATATAACAAAAAGAAAATCTTAATAAAGGGCTCTATATAGTTACACGCGTTCTATTTTCTCAACTTGATTATTAGCCTTATCTGTGTTCATGCCTTTATGGCGTGTTCACATGTGAAATATTTCTCGTGCTTAATTGTTATCTTTGCTAACACTCTGTTCGCAGGAATTGTACAAAAGTTTCACTGAATATATTCAATGGCCGTTATGAATAGTTCAGTAAGTAAAACATCAAATTAAAAGCAATGCATTAGCGTATATGGTTGCAATACATGCGTAGTATTTGGTTTATTAAGTTAATTCTATTAGGTTTCAATTAAAGTCACTTGAAAAAACAAAGCGATCTAATTATAATAACATTGATTGTAAATGAGAATATATATTGTTAATATAGCTTGTACTTGCCAACATCTTCTCTACAATTTTGTAAATTATAAAGAGCCAAAACAACAACGAAATCAAAAGTCTTAAGTAAATTGCATCTTAATTTTTCCATTTATTATTATTGTTATTATTATTATTATCATTATTATTATTATATTATTATTATTATTATTATTATTATTTTTATTATCATTATCATTATTATTATTATTATTATTATTATTATTATTATTATTATTCAGTTACATGTTCATTTTAATGACAAATTGTGCCAATATTTTGTTAACGTAGAGAAAACTAAAGAGATTTACATTTATAATTTAGAAATGGGTTGAAGTTTTTTTGTTTGATTTTGTTTGTCAATTACTAAATTTTTATAATTTATATTACAAATTTATACATTCATTAATATTCCTTGATCAGAAATGGTTTTCTTAAAGTTGTTACTTACTATCTTGTTGTGCTTCTGACATACACATATCTTAAAGTACAGTGATAAGGCTCTTTTACACGATTCAAACATACATAAAAGAAAATATTTTAGGACTTCATATGCCCAGAGCACTAAAATACACATTTTTGTTTTAAATCTAATTGTACATTTAGATTATGCTAAACTTGATTATTGAATATAATAAACAGTTTAACTTATAAGATTTCACATGCTTTTACCAGTATTAATAATAAACTGAATGTTTTGTTATTTTTTTCTCTTTTTTTCAGATAAAAATGTCAAACGATTAAAAACGCATGTTAGAACTAAAAAAAAACAACATATAGTTATCAGGCAAATAATATTGTTAAATATTAAACATAATATTATGTCAATTTTCATTGTAAGTTCTTTTTAATCTTATTTCTTATTTCAATAACTTAAACTTCTTCAGTCAAACATTTTTACACTACGATATAACATCGTGTTCGGTTTTTAGTTTTAAATCATATAATCAAATAATGCAATGCAAGAGAAAAATACGGGTAAGTTATAATTATAGCTTACCAAAGTTCAATAATCGCTTCGAAGTTTACACGTTGGGTAATTTGGGCCCTCATTGTTTTGGCTGGTGTCAGACTAGATGAAACAATATGAAATGTAAAGTTAACTTAAACACTACAATGTAACATTCCAGTTGTGCGTGCCTACTTTTAATCAATAATTTTTACATAATCGATACGAAACTGTGTTACGTATATAACAAATGAAACGAATTTGAAAAAAAAAGTATGATGGTGATTGAAATAGAGATAAGAAAAAAAGATAAGTGAGTTCCTTTTAAATTTGAAAGAAAATAAAGCCCCAACAAGGTATTGTATTTCAACATGAGGATACATGCTTTAAAGAGGTTATATTTCCTTATATTATGTTATTGCTCACAAGCACCTACAACTACTTTGTGTATTTAATATTTTCCCTTACCCATTTTTATATCACATTTTATCGATGATAACTCAACATTTCCTTCTTGAAAATATTGTTTAGTTCAAGCGTAGTATGAAATTAACTATTTATCAAAATGATCGACTAAAATCGACAATTCTCTTTAAATATTTTTTCACATGGGGATTCTAAAATCACTCTTTGTGAAAATGGTCGTTAATTGCTAAGAGATAGCCGACACTGAGTGGTATCATTCTACATCTTTCTACTTTTCAAAGGTTTAACGTCAATATTAAAATTACAATGAGATACTAGGGTAAATTTATCACGGAAGGAGCAAACCACATTTCAAAGATACGTTTATAGACGTGTAGTCGATAGTGTTTAATACATGTAAAATACTTAGGTAATTACAAACTAAACATAAACTATACCTTTGATAATCGGCATGATGTTAACTGAATTAGTATAAGAGGATGATATTTTAACTATACACTAAGTATATTTCCCCATTAAGGATATACTTATTATACTTGTATTGTATTTGTTCTAAGTAAGTTTAGAAATAGAACGTAATAAACTGGTTTTCAAGTAATTTTAAGCATTTACTTGTAACAGAGTGAATACTAATTAAAACATACATGCATCAGCTAAAGTCTTAATTACAGAAGTTACCTTGTGCAAAAACATAATCCAATTTTCAGTCACATCTACAATTCCGGCTGGACGGCAAATTTCGATTGATATCTCTTTCACATTTCATCACTCAAAAGGTTTTTCATTTAAAAAGTTTATTTTCCATTATTAAAGTGTTTCTTTTGTAGTTGTATTACTTCAAATGCTAATATATGTAAGCAGTTATAACAGGTAGTATGTCTGTATTGTTGTAACGAAGACAGAAAACACTATTTTGTAATCGATATGCGTTTTTTCCATTAACAATATCTATTGACTTAGTAGAATGCTTTTCATGCAGAAAATTATCTGAAATATTAATGATGCCCTATTCAACAAGCAACTGTATATATCCGTATTGTTTTTATGTCGACATGCAAAACAAATACTTATTTCCATTACCATTTGTTAGATTTATGTCCAACTGGTAGCAAAATTGCATGGGCTAGTCAAAAGCTTGAATGAAGTTCTTTTTTTTATGTCAATGAAGGCGTGTATACCACAGTTTTTTCGAAATATCAGCATAAGAAAGCAAACGTTTAGTAATTGAGAAGTATAAGACACTGTTCTTAACTTCAAATAAAATAAATGATAAGTGCGTAAAATTGAGAAAATAGTATCCGTAAGGAAAGTCCAAAATGGCAAAATTGAAAATGCTGTAGGCTTGGTTTGACTGAGCCTGTTCGTGGACGGTACTGTCAAGTGCAAACTACTGTCCACGACCCCTAGCACCGCTTAAGCAGTATTCAACATTTAATCATGCAATGGTAAAATTTTGAAAAATCATGTAATGGTAAAATTTTGATTCTGCTGATGACATCTTTTACCGGTTAAGTTTGATCTAATCTACATTATAACATAACATGTATAAGTCTATGTTTGCGTACCGAATCGTTGTGTCGCAATTTGTCTAACAGGGATTTTGAGCACGAATGTAGACATTTCAATAACGGAAAAGCCTAGCGACTTGGCGGGTCAGTTTCATTTGGAAGCCTTATACAAACGTAAAATAGTCAAAAAACTTTCATTCATTGTCTGGACAATTGTTTTCACAACGGCCCTGGAAATGAACCCCTTGCTCGTTGACTCGAATCTGGAGTTTCTGGCCTTCTCTTAACTTATAGTATATTTTGAAGGGGGTCATATTTCACTTTGTTTGGCTTTTGGCACAGTGTTTTTAATCAATCTGGTCATATTTTGTCTTCCAAGGTCCGATACTCGTGTCTGAACGTTTGTATCAACATTTTTTATCGTTGGTCATTTGCTTTATAAAAGTTTATATTTTGTTTTATTGGGATATAATTAATTAATGTTTAAAGACACATTATGCCTCAGAAATGAATACAAGATTTCCAATTTTAGAAAGGAAAACATTAGTTTTAAAATGTTTAAATAATGGTTGTAAAGCATGTTAGATACTAATCACCAAACGAAAGAAGCACTGCATGTGGAAGTATATGTTATAAAAGTAGCAAATGTAAACAAAGTAGTATTTTGAAATCCATTCAAAATACCAAATCACACAAAAGTAACCGAAGCAAAATCTATTTCAAGTTCTTGGGAAATGAGCAACATTGTGGAAACTTTAACAAGATTCCAAAATAAATAAGCTTTAAAAAAATTTGAGAATTTCAATAAAAGCATGCATGGGGAATAATGGGTCTTCAATGCATCCTGATAAACTACTACGAGCAAAATTCTGGAAACAAAGTAATCCCTCGGAAGCATTAATCACAACAAAATAACATAAGAATTGTAGACTCGGTTTGATTGAGTCTGTACATGAGGGATAATGTATAAGTGCAACATCCCTCACGCCCCCTAGCACCGGCTTGAGCGGTACTCAATTCTCAACACTTTAAAGTGTTGGCATTAATGATCCCGAAGGACCAGAAAATATAACAATACTGAAGTGACACTCTATATATGAATAAGACACATAGTGTCGGACTCCTTGCACATTACAATATTGACTGCATACCCGTCCTGTCACAGTTAAACGTGACGTAATGATTCGTGTTGTAATGCGTCATCAACTGTGCAGATATAAACAAACAATCGTCTAGGTAGCATTTTATTCGGCTCTTCTAAAGGTATGCTGTGCACAGCTGACAATTCCAATCGCAACTACTCGGCCCTTTCCGTCAGTATTCGGATAAGGACCTCGAACACAATTTAGTATGAATACACAGAACGGAGAAACTAAACATGTAAACAAATAATAATTCAATGCTGGGAGTTGTTGACAAGTTTATTTCCAATATATGTAATAAAAGTCCACCTATAATAAGTGATGAATTAATATGTACAAAAGCAAACAATGCATTATTTATAGATTTATTATTATGGTTGTAGAAACAGAAAGTACAAAAAAGCAACTTGTTGACATTTAGTCGGATTTGTTTAAAATTGTACATCAGTGGTCATATTTAAATTACAAATTGTTGTCTGACATTTAATAAGAGTACCGAAACAGACATTACTTTTCTTTTGGATGTCAAATATATTCATTCGTTTTATATTATCCCTGTTTCTGTTTACATCTTAAACCACGTGGTAGAACTACTTTCAAAGAGTGCCGAGACAGACATTACTTTTCCTTTAGATGTCAAATATATACATTCGTTTTATACTATCCCTGTTTCTGTTTACATCTGAAACCACGTGGTAGAACTATTTTCAATCCGTATTGTTTCCAAGGTTATTATAGATAATAGCCGAGGCAGTTCCGATTGCTTACAATTCTTTCGCAGCCATTTTACGCGTGCGTAAAACCTCGCTTGTATATCTGGTTATACAATAAATTAAAGGGTCTTTATGAAAAAATACCATCTTTCAGGTTAAAAGCAATACTTCTTGACTTGCTTTCTGCATCAGAATATAATTGTTGTATAAATATCACGCAAGCGACGTTCTAATATTATGACAAGATAGCGTGCTACATTTAACGTTCGTACAAAAGTACATTTTTTATTTAAAGTATGCAATATGTAGGCGACAAAATCTTCCAAATCCTATTTCATTTAAGTAAATATAATCATTAGCTCATAATCATTTTTTAGTACAAAATGTACATTTATATCAACATATTAATTTACTAAATGGTTTATCTGATTCTATTTTAAATAATGATATTCCCGACATCAATCATTACAAGACAAGCATTAGCAACGTAATATGAAACTTGTTCAGAATAATGGTACAATATATATTTATTGTGTTAACAAAAAA
This sequence comes from Ruditapes philippinarum, assembly GCF_026571515.1. Taxonomy (NCBI): domain Eukaryota; kingdom Metazoa; phylum Mollusca; class Bivalvia; order Venerida; family Veneridae; genus Ruditapes; species Ruditapes philippinarum. The sequence goes on from NW_026865860.1 coordinate 38,016, forward strand.
TCAAAAAGGTGAGTGCAAATTATATAACCATTCATACAACACCAATACTGTCACGTTAAAATCACTCTCAATTCTAATTCCATCAGGAATTTTATCTTTGTTTATTCATACGTATGTCATAGATTTACTACACATAATTTCTTATTCTAGCTAAGAAGCCTTTGCACTTTTGCCAGATACATTATTTACCTACTTTGTATCATTATGCATTAAACTATAATAAAGCTAAACTTGTTTTAAGACTTGAATGAATATATAATTAAAGTATTTTTAAAATTAGTTTGTTCGACATAAATATCACTATTGACAATCGCTTTCTCTGTGCGCTCATTATTAACTTATCATAATTGTTTCCATTACGACAATAAATGTATGTACTCCACGTATACTGAAACTAGTAAAATTGTTTTGTGTTTATATGATGATTCCCTTCAATAATACAATATCAAGACTTCTACGCAGTGTCTGTTGAGCAATTTATTTAAAGTATTTATAAACATATATTTGTATTCATTGCATACAACACTCGATTTACAGGCTAAAGATTTATACACTACGGTACTACACCATAAACTTATACATGTAACTACATTAAATTAGTTGAGCCATGGCAATCATGAAATGTCTTATTCATGCTAGTAAGTAAAATTATATACAAATATTGTTTTAAATGATAAAGCAGACGCAAATTAAAAAGAAATAATAGTACCAAATGAATATGTTTGGCAGTATTGACAGTTTAAAAAAATGGAATAAGGAAAAGAGAAAATCCGTTAATAACTCCAGACGTTGTTTGTTTGAGTCTCTCATGGAAGATAATGGAGAGAGAGAGAAAGAGAGTGTAATATACGTCCAGTCGTCCAAAATCTCTGGCCTAGACATAATTGAAAATTAAAAAGAAATTGACAGAGTGATCCCGATGATACAGACAAATATACTTCAATTAAGTATGGTGATACCACGCAACACAGCGCTCGGCATATGGTCACATGATATTGTGCCTGGGAAGAAACCTGTCATAATTAAGTAATGATAATTATGAACTGGTGGCTAAAATACCATCTTGCAATCTTGCAAAACTGCAATTGCTTCGTAACAGATATTGCTTGAACAATAAGGCATGGAATTAATCCTTATATTAAACTATAATTGTAAAATTGCAAAACGACAAAACAACAGTTAAATCCACCAAGAGCTCACTATATCGTTTTCCTATTCCTTATTGAAGTAGATAAGGCATTTTGATAATAAGCAGACTAAAGTTACTAGTTTTTATGTTCAATAAAAACATTCATTGAAACTATATGCACTTAGTCTCTTGAGAAATAACGCAAAACATACCATGACATTTTCATCTTTAGTAGTTGCTTGAAAGGAATTGTAAATAATAGTGTCGGCCATAATATACATGTATGACTGCAGTAATTTTGTTGCCATTTATTTCATTGAATGCCAATACAATTTCACTTATTACGATAGGCCTGTTGAAGCAATCACATTGCACTCGATAATTGTTAGTGAGTTAATGATCTGTAGTTATTACAATTTGTGTTATTTTTTTTCTTATCTTCAAGGGCATTGATGTTAATGAAATAAAAAGGTCGTATTGCTATTTTTAAGCAATACCGATGGAGGGAGACCACCTGTTCGCACCCTTGCATTATTTCAGGCACAAGCAGGCACCTCAGTAGAACAACTGACGTTCCTTCCGTAAGGAAGCTAATGAGTTCCTAACGTGATTTGTGCGGTGTACATGATTCTACGTGAATGACCATAACCACATTGCAATGATAATTAAACTTGAATCCATAGGGAAATCCTGCTAACACTATTTACTCATTGTAATAATGATAACATAAAATCTATCTAGAGTAAAAGTAAAAAAGAAACGTGTATAGAAATAAAGAAGACAAACGTCACTGCTCTTCCATCTAATATTTATACATGTAGCATCAATATCTCTCATATCGCATTTAAGAATTATCATGTAAGCATTACGAAAATTTAGCCAACGAAATATTTGTTCTAGTCTAGTAAAAAAGTTAAGGCGGAAACACAAAAAAAAACTAAACGAATTAATAAAGGGCGTAAATAACTGAAATGGAACTTTTGAAAGACAATCAACGGTTATTAAGCAATGAAAAATACAATCATTACAATTAGATCATCGTTTAAGCCTATCAATAGAAAGAGAAGCGTAGGTTAGGATATGATTTTGATGATATTGCACGTATAGAAGTCAGACGAAAAAAAGACAATTTAAGAATAGCATAGATTACAATAATTATGTGAATAGTGATTTTGCAGTTTTTAATGAGGAATGCCGGAAATACCCAACAAGCTATATATCAAAAGGCTGGAACTTAGAGAAGGAAAAGGCTGTGTTGAACGACCTTTAAGACTAAAATTAATGATTGTAAAGTGTTATGTAATTGTTTATGATTGTTCTTGTTACATGTATCATAACAGCCGTCATATTCTAAAATTGTTGATTTTTTTCTTTTCTTCATGCTTAATTCAACGTATTGAACATTTTGTTGTCTCTATAAAATTATTCGTTTATTTCTTCACATTTTGTCCCTTAAGGAAAATATTAGCCGCGTCACGACAAAACCAACATAGTGCGTTTGCGACCAGCATGGATCCAGACCAGCCTGCGTATCCATGCAGTCTGATCAGGATCCATGCTGATTGCTTACCAACCCGTTTACAAGTAGAGAAACTGATAGCGAACGGCATGGGTCCTGATCAGACTGCGTGGATGCTGGTCGCAAACGCACTATGTTGGTTTTGTCGTGACGCAGCTTATATGTTAGTTAATGTCTAGTTCATTAATTATTCTGCATGCGTTTCAGGCTATGACGGTCATCATTTCTTAAAGAAAATTAAAAAATACAATTATAAAAACAATATCAAGAAATAATTATTAACGAATGACGATCAATAATAACATCGTAATATTTTCCTTCAAGAATTTCTAAGATGGGTTTGATTTTATTTGAAATACCACAAAATATTGAAAAGGCAAGAGTTCACAAGTGTTCTTTGATATAATTTGATGTTATTTAATATTTATAAAGTTTAAAATCAGAGATGTTTTAATACGAGTGCGTGCCATTCCATGAAAAACGGCGTATGTTCCGAAAGAAAGTAATATTTGTCCTTAATAAGAAAATGATGGACGGAACTAAATAAAATGGAATTTCAATAGGGAAATCTTATTAACGATGCCCGTATATTAAAGATAATACGACGTTAAAACACAAATTTATTAAACGGGCAACAAGTATATCGAATAAAAAACTGAAGGTGCTTAATATTGCTGAAGTAAGAGACGCGTTTACAATTTGCTATTATAATCTGTTCCATGGAGGGTAACAATTTGCATAATTATTAATCCGTATAGTCTCAATTCTGTGCCTGCTTTGTATGACGATGATGCAATATGGTCTGTTTTATCATAAACTTCAGACAGAACATAAAATGATCGCAACATATCCACACCTTCAGTAAACATTAATATAAACCAATTTCCTAAATTGTGAAGGTTTTTGTCATTAATGCTAATACTTATCGACAGTGAGAACATATTCTGGTCATAATAATAAGTAATTTGTCCAATTTGTAATTCTCCTAACATACCAGCCTATATCAAAAGTTGTGGTGGCAATTGTCATTTACAACATGTACTCAATATCGCCGATTAATTTTATTGAAGTTAACCGATACTGGACTTAAGTTTTTTAGTATATTTCCAATTTGATTGGTTGTATTCGTTTTATATGTCATTTAAGCGTAAATGTTTTTTTTTCGTTTGTTTTGGGTTTTACGTCACATCGACACAGTATAGGTCATATCGCGACGTTCCAGCTTTACTGGTGGAGGAAGACCTCAGGTGCCCTTCCGTGCATTATTTCAGGCACGAACGGGTACCTGAGTAGAACCACCGACGTTCCGTCAGCTAGCTGGATAGCTTTCTCACATGAAAGAATCCAAATTCCCTGTTGGGATTTAAACCCACAGAGCTGAAAGGCAAGTGATTTGAAGTAAACGACCTTAACCACTCGGCCACGGACGTCCCTTAAGCGTAAAAATGATGTTCTACAAATAAATCTAACATCAACGTTGTCTTTATATCATCACTCACATAACAAGCATGTGCTTTTTGCAATAGAGATATGGATGAATTTCAAAACGTGAAAAACAACATGTAATTATCGTTTATAAATATTAATTATATCTATATTGATTATCTTCATGCAAATAACCATGTTTAGATTAGGAAACATTTTTTACATTTTCCCAGAAACTCTATGTTGAATTGTACATAAAACATTTTAAAGCTTCATTTGTAAACGTGCTGTATTAAATTATCATTGTTCAAATGAAACGTATTATAATTAGTTCATGTTAAGTGCACGAAGTGTTCCATGCATATTAACAATTACATTTATTCTGGAACTTAATAAAGGCAATTATTAGTATTATTCTCGAAAATAAAAGAAAAGGCTAGCAACATTTTATCCTAGAAATCTGATCTTGTGTCGGTCTAAGTTCAAACACTGAGATATGCGATGAAAAATAAATCGGAATGATGTAAATCTCAGACACGATAATGCATGACTGCTATCAATCAACGAGACGTAATCCCATCAATACGAGACAGTATTACATAATATCTAAGACGCACTCTTGATTTGATTTGTAAAAAAAGTCGATATATTGATTTAGAGTTGGAATTACTAATTTGATCGTTAGGAAGATAGTTAATATTTCAAAAGTGATATCCGTTTCAATTAAGGTGCTAGAGCTTTGCCACTTCAACATCTATGTATTACATCTTTGAAAGCTTCCCATTATTGTTCTGTATTTTTGTTATTAATTTACAACAATTTACTTGGTATAGGCTAAGTACGGAAGGAAGAAAATAAAGGTTACATAACTTGAAATTCTAGATGCATCAGATGCAATTATATTTGCGATAATAATTCCGGTGTTTAGATGAGGTGTAACCCTGTAGAGACTGGAAGGAGTCTATTTGCATAAATATATTATATTCGTACAGTCTAAATGTTATGTTTCTGTCATGTATCATAATGATGCAATGTGGTATTTCTGTTAACAGCAGATAGAATAGGATTTTTTTTATACTTTAACACTCCAAGTAATGTTTTTATTGCAAATGTTAAGATAAAAGTCTCCTCTAAATAGTCCTGTTCTATCTTTACTAATTTAATGTTTTTTTCTACATTTGAAACATATTTAACATGCTGAAACTTTATTATTATACTAAACAGATTCTTTAATGACAGTTCGATACATGTCTAGTAGCATTTAGGTCATACAAATAAATATGTTTTTAACTTTTGAATAGAAAGTAACATTGCATTTTTTAAGTTTTCGAAATACATGTAAATAATCTCGTGATATCTTTGAATTTCTAAGATGCATCAATATTGTTGCTGTATAAAATGCAATCAATTGAATATTTCCAGCTCATTCTTACGTTCAGAAATAATCGATACCGCATGGAAGCTCTTTTCAATCACGGGAATTTAAACTAATTATATCCATTGTATCTTTAGCCTCAGTGAGAAATGGAAGATATAAATTCTCATTAAGATTGCAATTGTTCGAGGAAATAGCAAAGATAGTATTTTTTCTAAACAGTTTATTTTTATGTACATCATAATACAGCGATGATATGTCTATGCTTGCATTTTCTGATGAATATCTTAAGAAATACATTAATAAGCATTAAACGCATTTCAGACATCTTGTGAATTTGATAAAGTTGAACCACAACATTTACAAACAATTATAAACATCACCCAGGCATATGTCAAAACTAAATATTTAAAACTTTTAATTGGATCCGATTCCTAAAACATAGAGTAAACTGTAAAATTCAACGTTTATGTCTTTAGTATACAATATATTAATTAAAGACATATAATTCCTCATACTCGATTTTTGTTTCATTTTATAAAGGGTAAGCAGGTTTTTATTAACCTTTAATAAACGGTTTAAGAAGCTTATCACCTGAAGTAAGTTAGAGTGATTGTGAAATAATTTGTTCTTAAAGTTGCAAAATGTAAACAAAGTAGTATTTTAACTTCCATAAAAATGCTTATTTGCAGTTACTTTATTAATTGCTAACGGGCGTTAGAGGCAACAAAAATGGCTAATCTGCCAATGAGTAACTATTTTGGAAGATATCAGAACAACGGAAATTATGCTTTTGATATAAAGACATAAAATCAAATATCGGACATAGTCGGTCTTTAATTGTATTAAAAGGATTTATGTATCAAATAAGCCCACGATGCTATACCGTAGTACGTTTTAAGTCTAAAATATCTTCATTAGTATTTGCAATATTTTCCAATATTCAAACATATCCGTACCATGATAAATATTTTAACTGATGAACAATTTTTGAAAGGTATATTAAAATATGCATTTATTTACAGAAAAAGTCTTATAATAAGGCAATAACATACCTGATGCAAACGTCCGAACGAAACTGATTCCAAAATCCCCGACAAAAACAGAATGTTTTTTGTCTTTGTTACGAAATTTAATCCATTTATTTTATAATAAAGATCAAAACTGCAACTATTGTGAACTACATAAGCTTCCGTAACCAATTCTGATATGAGAAGCAACACAGCGAGCCATTTGATATGATACTCTATAACGAAAGTTGCTATAACGTAGTCTGAAAGAGACGTTGAATTTGCTTTATTAATCGATACCAAATGCACATTTTTCCCACCATCAGGAAGCTTTGGTTTAAGAAATATTTTTCAAGCAGTAGTAAATATACTGCAAATACCAAATAACTTAAAAAGGCATGATATTTTTAAATCTGTACACAAACATTTGAAGGTTGTTTTGAAACTGTGCATGCTCAACTTTCTTCCCTATTCCTTGTCTTACGAGTGGCAAATTTATCATACGGAAAATGTAGTTCATTACAAATTAATAGCAGATAAAGCATTCTTATTTGCATTTCGGAATACCAAAGTCTTGTTTCTTTTTAACGTCAGTCATTTGGAACCAGACAAAAACATTCAAACGCAATATTTATTTCAAGTATTTTCAAACTAAAAAAAAAGATAAGATTAGAACATATCTAACTTGAAAGTGGACTTGATCAAGAACTAAAAGAAGATACATAGCACTGTCTAGCTTAGCAAGCGAACAAGACAATTAAAAATGAACAGCACCAATTCATGCTTCCGACAATCCAAAACATTATTATGTCTTAGGAAATATGAACTTGCCGTAAAATGCCCCTGCATTGGTTGTATTGACGGGGATTAAATGATGCAGGGTAATATGAATATACATTCTAAACATACTTCGAAGCGATTGTCTGACTAAGTATTTTTACAACTAATTGTATGATGTATGATGTTAAGGTTTAGATTTTAATTCTCTTTTTCAATATTGCTAAAATGCAATATTAAAACACCAAATATATACAAATAATTAATATATCCCTACTCTAACCATTTATTTGAATAACACACACATTGACACGGGCTTCTTTGTTAACAAATATATTGTGGCGAAATACTCATTGTATTCGCTAATCTGATAATTAGGGTTACTTTACCATCGGTAGAATTGCAAAGGTGATAAATGTCCTAACCAGTCTATCATTCGCACTTAAGGCGATATGTACAGTTACATGCAATTATGGCATGTACAGACCTAGAAAGTTGCCGCTTCGAATATTTATTTTTACAAAATTTTAGTTACTTCAAAATCCTATTATGTAAATGAAAATCATTCAGATACATTATATAATGTCAGAATGTTACATTATTTTTCTTTATATTGATTGAACAGAAATATATTATGCATGATCACTCACCAGAGATAAAAAAGCTAACATTGTAACCATGCTAATAATGTACATAACAATATCCACATCTGAAGCTTGTAATTGATGTGTTCCAAACGACGCATGGCGCATTTCATGCAGACTAGTGATAAGTTAATTAACGTCTATATTTGATATATTGCTTCATTAATACTTTACCTACAGTGTCACAAATACCATACATCACAATTAAGTATAAGCTGAAGCATAGTCTGCATGAAACACGAGACATGCTGACGTCGTTCATTTGATGAATCTAATAATGGTGCATTGATATCCGCAATACAATGTATTAAGGTTTAATCACGGTGTTTGAACGTAATTTAAAAAGCATCAGTAGCCAATCAGAAAATTGTATAGTTCACTACGTCAGTATGGACTGGATTGTATTGAAGCATACCCTGAGCGTGCTCCGTGTTAAGTTGTATTTCTAAGCTTTTATAATGTGCAGCGGGATACACATCAAATTTAATTAAAACCTATAGGAACATCTGTGCAGCCTTTCAGTCAGATCAATGCTTAATTAATTCAATAGCACTACTTTGTGTAACGCATTTTTATCACTGATGACCTTGAACATAAGTCAATTTTATCATTTTAGAAGGAAATAAACATTAATGTTTAATCATTTTCATAGAAGTTAAGTATATTATCTAGATAAGTTTGATTTCTCATCAGATTTGAAATTATTCAAATAAATGCATAAAATCGTCTTAAAAGCTAGAAAATACAAGTAAAAGTATTACAACTAATAACATAATGATAACGACGATAAGGAAAAGGTGTCAGCTTTTCTTGTTCCATTAAAAAGTATTTGTGTGTTTGTTTCATTTTACCTATTTTCCCAACAGTATTTCAGTCATACGAGGGTTGTCCAAAAAAATCGTGCACTGCAGTTAATGTTGTGAGAGTTTTTAATAAAAACAAATGAATTACATTGTATATATCAATTGAAGGGGAAATCTGTCTCAAATAAGCAAACAAAAGAAAAAGCCGGCTAACCGGCATGTCGTGTAAAAGAATGGTCATTAACTTACCTTAGTAACGTAATATCGGCGCACGACAAAAATTGGGTTAGTTCATTACTGTAATTGTATTAATTGTTTGTTGCTTGTAAAGTGGCATTTGCTTTTTATGTTATAATTTGTTTTACTGTCAAAAGAGAAATGATTGATGCAAAGTATTTTGTAGTTTTTATTGTTCTTATGCAACGGATATGTAACATATCCTACCAGTGAACGAATATATTGAACAACCCTCGTCACATAGTCCGGCATAACGGACAGACGTCTGCCAGACCGGTTGTCATCGTCTACCGACTCTCACCCTTCTACAGAACCTTTGTGCCATTAAAAAACCAGTCTTCGTAACACGGATCTTGTCCCTGCTTGTCCTTTTAAGTTCTTTGAAGGTATCTGTGTGTGTTTTACCAATATTTGCACAAACTTTAATGATCGTCCGCTTTTCCAGACGTTTAGCGACTGACATTTTCACGTAATTACAATATTGACGACCTCACACAAATTTTTGTTCACGACCGTTACAATAGGGCAAATGACGTCAAATTTCCTAGTGACGGTAGGAATACGTACACATACTTTTCCCTGAATTTTAACGTTTATATGTATTGTTTTAAGAATACCGTGATGCATCAAAGTAATGAACTAACCCAATCTTTTGTCGTGCGCCGGTATTACGTTACCAAGGTAACTGTATGACGATTCGTTTTCACGACATGCCAGTTACACGTTTTTTTTCTGTTGTTGTCTCAATTGTGATAGATCTCCCCTTCAAGTGATATATAATTAATGTTTTTCTATCTCACGACAATTACTGCAGTGCACGAATTTTTGGACAGCCCTCGTATAGGCGGGTAGTTTCCTAACCACCGTTCCTTGAAAGTTACACCAGTACTAGACTACCTTCCTCCGTGCTAAACTACCAAAACATCTCCCGGGGATCGAACCCACGCCAGTGATGTAACTGGATTAGAAGTCATTGACTCTAACCCCTCGACCACGGAGGCGGTTATTAAAAAGTATAATATAATGATACATATATTCATAATTATTAAATAAGTGTAACTTCTTGAACAAGGCTGTGTAATGCTAAAGTTATATGCGTGTAAAATTGCTAATTTAGCATCACTGAATCCTAACGGGTGTGAGTAAGAAAAAAGTTAAGGAGTACAAGAGCTTGCATTGTATCACATTTATGACAAAATTAAGGCACTATGATGACAAAAGAAATCAATTATTAAAATATCAGTCGATATGCGTTGTATTTTGGTTAAAAAAAACCAAACGTATTGACAATACAATACACCAATGAAACTCAATCTCTCTTTGATTTTAAGTGTCGGTAAAGTAAAGCCTTACTTTAAAATGCTGATAAAACAGTTATAACCTTGCAGAATGCAGCATAACTGATATTATATAGCTGATGTAGTTTATGTCAGACAGATAAATACTGGTTATGATGATATTAATCAATTAAAACTACTTAGCCTAAATTGTTTATCTATAATACTTCTAACAAAAAGTTTGATGTTTTAGTTGAAAACAGTGTACTACATTTTAAATTAAAGGCTCTTTAATTGCTTTAATTGTCAATGTTTTCTTTTCTCTTTCAAAAGTTCTGATTTTTTAGTGTTTTTATATCGTCTAAAAATATAAGCATTTTCAACATAGCTAAGCCACCATCAAATTCTTTTTCATTTAGACTATTAGTACAGTTCTGTTAAAGTGATTTCTGACAGAAACTACTGAGCAGGAGTGTAATAAAGTCTTTAAATAAAAACGATATTACACTAGTGTCATAACACTGTGACGTTACATCGTTTGCAACATATACAACATAGAGTTAAAGTACGCTAATATTAGCGTCAAACGGCAGGCGCGACAATGAAAACATGACTCTTTTAAAATGTCAACAATAGTATACAATGAGAGTATTCAAGCCGTTCAATAAATATAGTAGAGAGAAATCTATTAAGACTTATTCATTCAATATTCTCTTTTGTCTTACCATGTTACCACTTTATTCTAATATTGCTAATTTTTTACCTTTTTCACATTCAGTACTAGTTTGTGCTTCATGTGATAAGCAGCATACATGATGGAAATAAATTATAGAACGAATGGATTATACCCTCTTTACACACCAATATTTCAGAGGTCCAATGAGCTTTTACTAACATACGGACAACATTTGTAAACCATTGACCTCAGTTACAGATTACACATCATAAGAAATTCGTAGATCCATTGACACATAAAATTAGACAGGGCCCTACCCATAATATAGAAAATGATAACTTAAAATAAATGGAAGAACACTCTTATTGTGGCTAAAATATTTATATTTGAAGATGAAGGCATTTACATGTTACTTTTAACTATAATTATATGTTTTGTATCATGAAATAAGAAAATGCAGTTTTTTAAGCAACATTTAGATTTTTTTTATCCCTTAATATCAGGGCACTGTAATATATAAGATTGTGACTTTCCGATAAATATTTAATACATATCAAAGGAAATGATAGAAATTTGAATCAAATAAATGTTTACAAAAGAACAATTATGCAGGTAAGTTAATCCTATGTGCCGAATAATAGTCTTTAATTTGTAAATAACCATAGCTGCTTTATATTGTTAGGATATAATGTGTACAAGGATGTAAACTGCGTATAGCTTACATCTCTATTTCTAAAACATATAAAAACAGATTACCATATACGCTAGTGATATTAAATCCATTATCTCATAACTGTGTACAAGACAGTATATTATACTTCATTAAATATAGATACCAACAAATTCTTTCTGTAGTATTCCCTTTTATATGAAACTTAAGTCATGTCGGAAATTCCTAAAAAAACAAATCATCTTTCAGACTTTACAGTTTTATTTAGAAAGCAGAATTAAATAACAATGTGTGCTATTCAAAAGCAGGATTAATTTTGTACGTTATTGATAGAAATGTTAAATATCAAAGTTAATATCAATACGATTATTAAACAGTAGTTCAAATATTTATTTTAATAAGCCCAGATTTTAATACTTCATTTCACTTTAAACATTATCATCCCTTGTAGTACAATAATATAATTGCATTGACATTTTAAACATGAAACTTTAATTGATTCATTTAATAAACACACACAACTATTAGTAGTTGTTATATTTCATATGTCTTGCAATCAAATGTTCAAGATGATATTTGAAAAGAAATAAGACAGGCAGACTGAGACATTGAATTACTAACTTTATGAATTTATTATTTATTAACGTTTCAATATAAGCACGTTTTCACTTCCAATGTAAGGCTAAAATGAAGTTCACCACGACATTATGAACATAAAACAAGACCATTATGCAAAAGTACGGCCTTCATGAGAAAACTCGGTTATTCTGAGATTGGATAATTTTGATTCTCTCCAGCTCGGCAATTATGAATCTGCTTCTTTTTTTCACTGAAAAAAATTCCCCATTTTGAATTGCTGCAAGTAAGGTTTTCGAAACATTTTTGAAACAAGAATCTTATTTGCAATAAATCATAACAATGGAATTTTACATTAGGTATTTCTGTTCACTAAGCAATAAACTTTTTTTTATTTTATGTGTAGGTAATTAACAAATTGTGAATAATTAAGTGTTTTCGTAATGGCCTTTATATTGGTTTTTAGACTGTCATATAAGCCTTCGGCATTTTATGAAGTCGTCAGCCCAATAACAAGAACATTATGACAAAAAGTATTGACATTATGATAATCAAGTACTTAAGTCAGTCAGCATATATCCTAACGCGCTAAGTAGAATTCGGCTTACTTCCTTCTTTTCAGTTCCCTTTTCTGTGAGGTGACCATTGTAATTTAAAACAAGAATTTGTAACAGAGTTACCAACGTCCCCCGCCCCGGGAGTTTTATATGAAGCATAAAATTGTGCTATTTCAAAAGATTGATTCAGTCCAAAATTATGATCAATGCTAGATCTGCAAATGTACAATAAATTTGTTAAAAAAAAAAATGGAAACACGGAATTTTTAAAAATTATCATGTTAAGCTTTTGACCTCTAAGTGTGAACTTGACCTCGGAGGTAGCGTGGGGAGCAGGTGTTGTGCATGACATAACGTCTTATTATTGTGACTAATTTGTGCCAAAGTTATTTAAAATCCCTTGAACTATGAAGAAGTTCTAGATTCAACACAAAATATACCCTATAACAGACATGTTAATTTTTTGACCTCTAAGTGTGACCCTTGACCTTGGAGTAGGGGAGCAGGTATTGCGCATGACACATTCCTCTATTATTGTGACTATTTTGTGCGAAGTATTTTCACAATCCTTTGATCTATGAAAAAAAATTATAGACCTGACACAAAAATATACCCTTGTAACAGACTATGTTAGTATTTGACCTCCAAGTGTGACCTTGGACTTGGACGGTGGAGGTGACCCGGTTTTTGGGCGCATGAGGACCACATCATCTTATATGTTAACAATTATGGCAAGTATTTTACAAAAGATCCTTCATAGATATAGAAGTTATGGACTGGACACGCGGCAGCATATACCCTCGAAAATAGACAATGTTGACCTTGATGAACAAGTCGACCTTGACCCTGAAGGTACGGGTCTGGTTGTTTGCACTTGACACATGTCCTTATTATAACAAACATTTTGTGCCAAGTTATCTCAAATCCTTTGATAAATGACAAAGTTATGGACCGGACACGAAATATACCCTGTAACAGACTATTAATATTTGACCTCCAAGTGTGAACCTTCACGCTTGAAGGTAGCAATGGTTTTTGCGCATTGCAGCATCGTCTGATTATTATGAAAACAATTATGGCAAGTATTTACAAAAACCCTTCATAGATAAGAAAGTTATGGATCGACACGAAATAAACCCTGTAAACGACTGATGTTAATATTTGACCTCCAAGTGTGACCTTGACCTTGAAGGTAGGTGACTGCTTTTTTCCGCATGACATATCGTCTGATAATTTGTGAACAATATTATGGCAAGTATTTACAAAATCCCTTCATAGATAAGAAAGTTTTGGATCCGGACACGAAATATACCCAGTAACAGACTATGTTAATATTTGACCTCCAGTGTAGACCTTGACCTTGAAGGTAGGTGACTGGTTTTTGCGCATGACACATCGTCTGATTATTGTGAACAATTATGGCAATATTTAAAGTCCCTTCATAATAAGAAAAGACATAGTATTGGACCGGACACGACATATACCCTCAAATAGGCATTTTGACCCTTGAATGAGCAAGTGTGACCTTGACCCTGGAGGTAGGGTCTGGTTGTTGCGCATGACACATTGTCTTATTCATTAAAATAAACATTTGGTGCCAAAGTTATTTCAAATTCCTTTTCATAAATGACAAAGTTATTGGACCGGACACTAAAGTGTGACGGACGGACAGACGGACAGACGGACGGACGGACGGACAGACGGACGGACGGACGGACGGACAGACGGACGGAGCCTATTTCTATATCCCCCTTTTTTCTTCGAAAAGGCGGGGGACAATAATGGAAACCGCTATATATTGATTATCATGTGTATGATAGATATAAGGGAAATCTTTGAATTCGTTCACGTTAAAATAATTGTAAGGGTACACGATTCATGCATCTGTTTGACTCATAATAAATTATAATGAACTTATAACTAATTAGGTAATTCCTGTAGGTATCAGCTTAAAACAGGCTTCTTACTTCCAGAAAGTAACACACTGTTATAATTATTTCACTGATGTAAACAACGGTAAAATTCCTGACATAACCTTTGATCTTTTTTTTTCGGATGAGCTAGTATGACATTGATCTTATTTTCTTTGATATGCCGATTTAACCACAGTAAGTATTGTTTATGTTCACACATCATCACATGTCTACCAGAGGATTAATTTATATTTTAGCTTAATTAATGCAAATATTCAATGATTTTTTCCTTTTGTGTGCTTTCTGTAAAAGTATAAGAAAACAAAAACATTGAGTACGGACGATTGGATTTCTTTTTATTTGATCTTGACTATCATTATGCCATTCACTGGTAATCACAAAAACAATTACTGACAGATGTGTAACTAAGTGCGTTATGTTTTTAAATATTTCAGAAAATGATGATGGTGCAAGTTCAACGACATCAGAGATGGAAGCAACTACAAGTTCAACACCTTGTGCAATACCTATTGCTTGAAACAAATAGATCAATAAATAATTTCAGATAAATAAATAAATAAAGCAACAATAAATGAAGAAATTACATAAGTAAATAAAATAAAGTGTATTCAATCAGAATTTTTGTCACTACCCAGTAAAAGTTTTATTGCCAAACCTACAATCACCAATCTTCTGGATTAAATAACTGTAACTTTAGACCCAAAATCAAAACTTGTCTGCTATTATAATTCTTGGTTGCATTCTGTGCTTGTAAATGATTCACTTTTCGGATGTAATTAACTATTACAACTGATTACAAAGGATCAGCTTTTCAGCATATACTTGAATCCATATCAAAATCTGTTTTTGAACCACTGGTAAGCTCACTAGAGTACAGACTAGCAAGAACATTGTATAATAAAATTTCAGGTGATACGAAAGTTGACCAGAAAACGGGGAGATAAGCCTCATCTCATTTACATATACTCCAGGAAGCAAATCTTACTTACAGTAACAGTTACAGTCCTACACCATTCGAAATAATCTCACTGATAGACAATATGTTTTCTGGTGCTGACTTTGTCCGCCAGCATGACAAATGTGTTGCGTATATTTGTTGTAATTTGACCAAAAATGAAAATAAAAGACTTGTTGGTAAAACGTCTACAGCTCAGCATGTATGGTTGGATATGAAAGCACCACACTGTAAGAAAACTGTAATTTGGTTGCCACTTTATCAATCCCCTTCCGCGTGAGGGAAAGAGGATTATAGGAATGGCCTCCGTCTGTCAGTCCGTAACACTTTCGTGTCCGCTCCATGACTTTTAAACCACTAATTTTTTTTAAATAACTTGGCACAAGTGATCAATGTACAGAGCGCAACAATTGGGTTGCTATCTCCAAGATCGAGGTCACACTGAAAGGTCATATGTTAAAAAATCTTCATTTCATAATGAAAAGTCTACATTTCGTGTCCGCTCCATAACTTTTAAACCAATGATTTTTTAATAACTTGGCACAAGTGATCACCATATGAGATGATGGTCACACTTAAAGGTCAAATGTATAAAAGTCTACATTTTGTGTCCACTTTATTGTTTTTTAACCTTTGACATGTTTTAAATAGCTTTGCACTAGTGATCACCATTATCAGACGATGTGCAGAGCGCAATAATTGGGTTGCTACCCCCAAGGTCAAGGTCATACATAATGGTCAAGTGTAAAAAGGTCTACATTTCATGTCCGCTTAATAACTTTTAAACTAGACAGCTAGATTAACTAGACAAAAGTGTTCACCATAATGGTACAATGCGTAGAGCGCATTAATTGGGTTGCTACCCTCCAAGGCCATGGTCACACTTACAGGTCGAATGTTAGAAAGTCTACAGTTCCTGTCTGTCCATAACATTTAAACCGCTGCAATGTTTTTAAGATAACTCGGCAGAAATGATCACCATTATGACACCATTGGCCTAGCACGATGATGAAATATGAAAAACAAGATTAACAAGGAAAGGCGGCGTTCAATGAACGCAACCCCCATATGACCCAGCAACAAGAACCAGTGGCAAGGAGCCCAGACGGACCCCAAACAAAAACAGGACAGGGCAAAGACAGAGCACGGACAGGTTAATCACTAAGTGATAAACAATTTGTAACTGATTAGGAATTCAAAGAAAACATATGATTAAATAATAATCGCCAACAAAGTAAAAGGGGAAGGGGACAGGAGACCGGGGGAAGGGGGGTTAATCAAAGAAATAAAAACTAGGGTTAATGGGGAAGATACTTACCGTAGACGAGAAAACATCAAGGGACACAAGCAAAAGTGTCACCAAAACAGTATGAAACAACATAGACATACATCTGAAGAACATATAGGGGCATCGCCTTGGAACGTCACAACTTTGAAGGTCAGGGTCAAACTCAAAGGTCCAATGTAAAATCATTTATTTTTCTCTATAACTGACAATATATGACAATCAAAGGTTTTAAAATTACTTGGCACAAATGATCATCACCATGACACAATCTGCAGAGCTCAACAACCAGGTGTTACCCCCCCCCCCCAAGGTAAAGAGGTTATATGTTCTCCATAACTTCTTGACTTTGTGAAAGATTTAAAATATCTTGGCACAACTAATCACCATTGTGAGCCTATGTGCTTATGATGTGCATGGCACAACATCAAAAAATATGATCAACAAGATCAACAAGGAAAGGCGGCGTTCAATGAACGCAACCCCCATATGACCCAGCAACAAGAACCAATGGCAAGGAGCCCAGGCGGACCTTAAAGGTTATGGTTGGCAAGTGCTCAAGAAGTACACATTAATTTTGCCGTGTTGGTTTTTCTTTAGAGATTCTTATTTTCTCTATTTCAGTGCGTAAGGGGATTTAGCTGTCCTTCCTTCAGACTGCCTTGTGTAGAAGGAGATGGTCTCTACAGCTTAATATTTTATTGCTGCTGAAATGCTACAAAGGGTATCCTGTTTTCAAAAGAAAATTGATTGTAAAGAATAACTGTCTGATTCAATGCTTTCAAAAGTATCTACAATCCTGTGTGGTAAAGGAAGAAATTGCTAACAAGAAGGCTTTGCCACTGATAGGTCTTCGATCATCACATTTTGGTATTTTGATTGACTGAGGTAACTGACATCTCTTTCGTTGAGTAGATGGTGACATTCGTGCATTTTTTGGTAAAAAATTCTGGAAACAAAGTGATCCCTCGGAAGCATTAATCACAACAAAATAACATAAGAGTTGCAGACTCAGTTTGATTGAGTCTGTACATGAGGGATAATGAATAAGTGCAACATCCCTCACGCCCCCTAGCACCGGCTTGAGCGGTACTCAATTCTCAACACTTTATAGTGTTGGCATCAATGATCCCAAAGGACCAGAAAATATAACAACACTGAAGTGAAGTACGGGGCAACTTTTTACGGCTGCCACACGGCACTTGACACCTGCTGTTGTGAAGTACAAAATTCTGGAAACAAAGTGATCCCTCGGAAGCATTAATCACAACAAAATAACATAAGAATTGCAGACTCGGTTTGATTGAGTCTGTACATGAGGGATAATGAACAAGTGCAACATCCCTCACGCCCCCTAGCACCGGCTTGAGCGGTACTCAATTCTCAACACTTTATAGTGTTGGCATCAATGATCCCAAAGGACCAGAAAATATAACAACACTGAAGTGAAGTACGGGGCAACTTTTTACGGCTGCCACACGGCACTTGACACCTGCTGTTGTGAAGTACAAAATTCTGGAAACAAAGTGATCCCTCGGAAGCATTAATCACAACAAAATAACATAAGAATTGCAGACTCGGTTTGATTGAGTCTGTACATGAGGGATAATGAACAAGTGCAACATCCCTCACGCCCCCTAGCACCGGCTTGAGCGGTACTCAATTCTCAACACTTTATAGTGTTGGCATCAATGATCCCAAGTCTGACAATGAAGTAAAAGCGCTTCTGTCTGTTTACAACCTGCTAGAGGAATCTGCGGATGTTTCAAAATTCTAAGTTTTACAAAATATGATAAACAAGATCAACAAGGAAAGGCGGCGTTCAGTGAACGCAACCCCCACATGACCCAGCAACAAGAACCAACGGCAAGGAGCCCAGGCGGACCCCAAACATAAAAAGGACAGGGCAACGACACGTTAATCATCAAATGATAAATAATTTGTAACTGATTAGGAATTCAAAGAAAATAATAATAGGCCCACAAAGGGGAAGGGGGACAGAAGACCGGGGGAAAGGGGGGGGGGATAATCAAAGAAATAAAAACTAGAGGCAATGGGGAAGATACTTACCGTAGACGAGAAAACAACAAGGGACACAAGCAAAAGTGTCACCAAAACAGTATGAAACAACATAGACATAAGCTCAAGTTAAATTCTGCTTAGCCGGTACTAGGGGGCGTGGACGGTAGTTTGCCCTTGACAGTACCATCCATGAACAGGCTCAATCAAACCGAGCCTGCATAGGCCGTGTTGGACTTTCTTTAGGGATTCTTATTTCACTCTATTTACTCAGCAAATGGACGAACGATAACAGATACCTTTATTTCACAAGACTTTTTCCCCTTTAATTCCCTTATTCAATGTGGCCATACCACGTGACTTTTCGGATACGGAACACGCCGTTTTTGCACCCGATTCAGGTATGTTTTTTATTCATAACTTATTTATTACTCAACCGATTTTGATCAGATAAGGCGCAGAGTACCCGTAATTATATCAGCTATCCACGGTATATCAAAATTCTGAAAACCCCTGAATGGTTTTTGAGAACATTCGAGTACAGTTTTCTTTTCATAGCCTGGGCCGAGGGGAACGGTACACACTCATTTGGCATAACAGGCGATTTCTAGCAAGTCATATGTTTTTGACACTATTTCATAGACATACACATGTTAAATCTGATATATTTACTATGTCCAATGTATCAAGTGAATGCAGTGATGTTTTAGCATATTTTCATAAAGTTATGTTGAAATGGTACGGAACACACTGTTATTTCAAAAGATACGGTACACACACAATTTCTGTCTTTGAAACAATTCTAAAATAAAATATATTTAAAAAAAATAATTTAAATTATAATGTGATTGATTTTTTTAGTTATACATTTTATTAATTTAAACGAGAACCCTGGGACCTGTTTTGCAAAGTATCATTATGCCTACAGTTTGATGTAAACAGGATTATTCAAAAAAAAGAGAATATTTTGAGAGTACGTTGCGCACAATTCGACTTTATATGTTGAGCAATTAATAATTGGCTATAAAATGTTAAAATTTTAGGGAGGGATACGGAAGACGTTCAAAATTTTGTTTTGTTTTGATTTTCATTTGAAAAAATTAGGTATATATTTTTTTGGATTATAAAACGAATTGTGAAATTCATTGACATCTGTTATGTGCGATTATTATTTCATTTAATTTGTTTGTTCGAATATATAAATGACTGTCTAAACGTAGTATGAATATATAAACAAACAAGAAGTTAGGAGTTAAGTTGGAAATATATGTTCCTTGCAAAATGTTGTTTAAATAGTCGAATTTGGAGAAAAAAAACCGCTGGTTTTTGGTGTTAGTGGATTTTTTTAAAATCACGGAAAGTTTAAAGTTTTTTTCGGCCACATGATATTTGGGTATGAACATCTGCCAGGGTCCCAAACTAACTGCATGTATCTAAATTATCAAATTATCTACATTTGGAACAAATATATTTCGCAGTTTTACGTGCAATCAAATTTGATAATTTGAAGAACCCATATGGGAACAAGGCCTGTTATATATCGTAACGTAGTTAATACAAGGTAACCTTGTTACATATACATGTAAGTATATACATGATAGGAAATTTGGTAAAATTATGCCTATCTTGGACTTTCATTTCAAGATGCATTTAACACTTGAGTTCATGGATATGTGTGCTTGCATGTTTGTGTTAAAATAAAATGATATTTTAATAATACCAATTTTGTTGTCAATCAAATGCTATGGATTTTGGAGGCTGCGTTCTGTTTTATATACTACATGAAGTAGGTACGAGACCACAAGTGACTTCGATGTTTTCGATTTTTTATGTGAGAAAGTTTTCTTATTACCGTACAGAATGTCGGTCGTTTTACTCAGGTGCCCGTTCGTTCCTTTATTTATACCCAAAGGGGCACTTGTAAAACTTGAAAGTCGCCACATGATAATGTCAGTTTTATGAGCCGTGAAACCAAACCGAAAATGACCTAATTACATGAACTAAAAGTTATTTTCAAAGCTTCATGCCTTTAAACATTAAAAATTTAAGCAATGGCGACTACATTTTTATTTGTTGGGTCGTCAGACCAAACAAATAATGGTAGCGAAATTTCAGGCTCTGATATGCTTATTTGCAAAATAAGAAAGTAGTCTGAAAGTAGAACCCCTGGAAGCGGTTACTTACCTTTATATGTACTCTAACGCTGAAAAAATAAGGGGGGATCACTGTGTTAAAATTGTCAAATGACGGGCGCATTAATTTTCAAGCCTTCTCGGGAGAAGAAAAAGTAGATCCCGATTGGTCAAATATTTCAAATATTGTGTAATTCTTTACAGATATACATGTAATATGAAGCTCCATGATTATTTACATGAGTGTCAAACGAAATTATTAAAGGGTTACAAACCCTAATTTAGAATGATATGGTTTCTTCAGGCTGTTATCTTAATAACTTCCCCGTGGTCGAGGGGTAACGCGCGCGTTAAGGAAGAGAGATGTCCTGAGTTCAAATCCAAGTTAAGGCAATTCGTGTTTTTTTTTTTTTTTTTTTTTTTTTTTTTTTTTATTGTTTAAGCCAAATAAACAATGCATTACATATCAGTGTTGCAATAAGCCTTATAGCCAATTTCCTTCAGTTATGACACTAGAAACAACATTGGTGGCACTATACAAAAACAAATTGGTTTACAATCTCACAGCCTTCACCTTTCTGACATTCTGAGACCCAAACAAATTCAGCGCCTTCTGTGATTTGATTTAATTAAACATGACCATGATATTGCTAAATTGTACTTAATGACTTGCTTATTATTAACAAAATATAAATATATATAAATTGTTATCAAGTAATGATACTTTTCAGCGATTTAGGTCATGACCTTGTTTTATTTTTTTCAGGGTGAAGCAAAAATACATATCTTACTTTACTTAAACTAAAAGAAATAAAAAACAACAATAAACAACAATAAACACATCACTATATAACAACATTTTCTTTCTATAGAGCGCAACTACCTGATTCTGTGAAGATCGAAGTGTTTAACATACCCTAGGTGATTTTAAATAGGACAAATACATGGAGGTTTTAAATATTAAACGTGATCTCTTGAAATAAAGTGCACAAATACATATAAATATTAAAAGTAAGCATTATGATACATTGCAAAACAGGTCCCTGGGTTCTCGTTTAAATTAATAAAATGTATAACTATGAAAAAAATCACTCACATTATAATTGAAATTAAATTTTAATATATTTTATTTTAGAATTATTACAAAGACAGAAATTATGTGTGTACCGTATCTTTTGAAATAACAGTGTGTTCCGTACCATTTCAACATACCTTTATGAAAATATGCTAAAACATAACTGCATTCACTCGATACATTGGACATAGTAAATATATCAGATTTAACATGTATTTTTCTATGAAATAGTGCCAAAAAACATATGACTTGCTAGAAATTGCTTGTTATGACAAATGAGTGTGTACCGTTCCCCTCGGCCCAGGCTATGAAAAGAAAACTGTACTCGAATGTTCTCAAAAACCATTCAGGGGTTTTCAGAATTTTGATATACCGTGGATAGCTGATATAATTACGGGTACTCTGCGCCTTATCTGATCAAAATCGGTTGAGTAATAACTAAGTTGTGAATAAAAAACATACCTGAATCGGGTGAAAAATCGGCGTGTTCCGTACCCGAAAAGTCACGTGGTATGGCCACATTGTATTGGCCTGTTTTTGTTTATATTATTTCACATTACAAGTCCCGCTCCTTTTGCCCTTGTGCCAACTCTAGGTATTTGTTTGGTGCCTTCTGGGTGTCCTGCTTGGGTGTGTCCGGGGGCGGCATCCTGTGAACGTTGCCTTTGCCTTGTTGATCTTTATTCTTGTTATTTTGACTAGAATCTTCTCGGCTTTCTTCATTAGTTACTGTAGGAACCTGTGTCATGATTGGAAACCGATATGGTGTGGCTGCAAAATTGCGACAGGAGGTCAATTCTAAGCTGATAAACATACATTGTATGGCATCGTCTAGCCGTAGCATGTACTGACACTTTAGATGATGCTGCATTTTTAAGCAAAAAATAGATAAATACAGAAATTCAGAAGTTCAGCTATGGCTTGTTCAATTGTGGAAACCTTTCAAAAACTCGAAAACATTGCATGTTTTACATTAAAGTACAAACAGAAATTAAAAGTCTAAATATTAGCTCAGGTGAGACCCAGACAAAGAAACGACTGAAAAAGGCCTGCCAAACTTGATAGCTTTCAAAAAATAACTCTGTACAGGCACGGAAGAAAGAGTACCAATCAGTGCTTTAAACATTGAACAAGCTTCAGGACATTGATTCAGCTGCACTGGGTTTATTGATTAAACTGAGAAGTTTCAAGTTTGTTCGAGCTATATACATTCTTGCCGAGGTGTTGCCCCATCTTGACAATCTAAGCAAAACATTTCAGGCAGCACTGTGGTTCTGTCCAAAATACTCCCTAGCGTTCAGTACACAAAGGACAAACATGATGACATTGTGGAAAACATGTCTCCTGTTGAAGAGTTATGTGCAGACCTTAAAACTGAATCTCGTCTAAAAATGTTGGACATGAGATCCACTGAGAAAAATAAAACTGAAATGCAAAACATTTGTAGCAAATATGTGAATGCACTGAAGCAAAATATTGATACAAGGTTTCAGCATCAATTTTAAATGCATTTGGTGTACTTAATCCCGTCACATTCCAAAATAGAAATGACCCCATGTTCAAGAATTTGGAAGAGATGATATATTGTTGATTGCACGATACATTAAAATTGAACTTTATGAAGATGAAATAATGGCTGAGT
This sequence comes from Ruditapes philippinarum, assembly GCF_026571515.1. Classification (NCBI taxonomy): domain Eukaryota; kingdom Metazoa; phylum Mollusca; class Bivalvia; order Venerida; family Veneridae; genus Ruditapes; species Ruditapes philippinarum. The sequence continues at coordinate 61,733 of NW_026865860.1, forward strand.
GGGGTAAACTGAAATACTAGTATGACATTCTAACATGGAAATCTGTTGATAAAAATGTGTGTCAAAATGATGTTTTGAAGAAGATGGCAAATATGGTCTTTTTCTGTCTAAACTCGAGCTCTGTAGCTGATATTATTTTGTCCTTACCTGTTTCGAATGCATGGCCCGAAAGAGGGGCATATGTTGTAAAGAGGATTGAAACTAGCGAATTAGATATTGTTCGAAAAATGACATGCTCCATGTGCTTATGCAAGTGTTAATTAAATGCCTAAATGCGATGATGGTGATTTGGACTGTATCATTAAGAACGCTGTCTCTATTTGGTTAAAGAAAACCAGGAGAAAGTTGCCAAAAATGCTGCAAGCTCGTCTCTTTTGACAACAACTAAATCTTCACATGAAATCACCTGTGTGTCTGATGCAGGTGTGCAGTCTGAACCCATGACTGTTGAAAGTGTGATTACACGTGAAGAATTAGCAACACTCATCAGTGACGAAGTTGCAGCATACGACAAAGCTATTGGTTTTGGAGACCTCAGTATTGCATCTGATTCTGACTAAGATTACATGTGTGCACAACTGACTATTATGAATAAACTGCAATGTAAAACGTATGTGTTATTGTATATTCACATAATTTAAGGCTACCGAAGGGCCTTAGAAAGGTCATATAATATGCTAAAATCCATTTTTGGCTTTGCCCCCTGGATCCCCGGTTGGCTACGACACCCCCGCCCCCCCCCCCCCCCCCCTGACACCCGCTTACTTTTATGAATTACCAATTCTACTTTTGAAACTAAATGAAACCTTAATGAAACATACACACAAACATTCAACTGCTTAATTAATATACATAGGTAATAAGGTCATTATTTAATGAAAAAAAAATTTTAGGACCTCGATGTAACGCATGATTGCAATATGACGTTCAACACCCGTTTTGTTTATGTAACAACAAATCTTTATGTTATTATAACAAGTGCATTGTACAGGGAAATATTCATACAGAGATGAAAACTTTCAGAATTGGCACCAAAGTGTAGACATCAAGTCAAATGTTGGCATGAATAGAATATTCTACATTTGACTGATCTTACAAGAACATGGAGAAATGCATAAAGATGGAGCACCGGAATTTTTGGAAATGCACGGGACCTGTCAGTCAATATAGATAAACCCTGGTAATACGAGACAGTGCTTATGTTCCCGTATTTTATATTGACTGTGCTTCTGTTTTCTTTGACATTGTAATAACTTGTACCTCGGTTGTTACATGCCATTTTCGTAATGTATTGTACTTTAACATACATTTGTGAATTGTGTCATTAAATTGATTAGTTACAGTTAAATCGCATTACGCATACGCATTTTATCTTAAAAATTTATATCAGACATTTAATTCAGTTTTTTAATTGAATATGTACGGTTATTTGAATAAACGGAACGATATTTTAACAAAACAAGATTATAAGTATTACGTGAAAAACAGTTAAAAATAATTCTCAAAATTGTCACAAAACGAAGGTATCTGCCATTATCAATTTTCTTGACAAAAGGCAAAATGTAATCAAATAAAATAAGTCCGACGACATGCGAAATGACAATTTAGGTTAATTATTCTGCGACAATTTACTTGAAATCCGTTGAGATAACGTAGGTGGAGATACACACGTAAGAAAATGTCTACGCCCAGTCGAACATTCACCAATTAAATCAGTTGATTTTTCCGTAGGAATACCTAGCAGAAATGTATTTAAATAAATAAGATTAAATATATTTATAATGGTATAGTTTGTAAGTAATGCAATTTTATACATATAGTAAGCTTGTTGTGTCCATATTAATGTAACATTAACTTTTATTTTAATTCTTAATATCAATAACAGGACACAAATAAGTATATACTTTCCAGCCGGATCAATTTATTTCAAATAAAGTGCAAAACTTGATATTCAATATGCTCTGATATATTAAAAATATTAAACTTATGTTGAGATAGATAAAACTAAATGTTGACCAAATTTTAAGTATATTATCATTAATTCATATACCAAAGACTATAATATATGTGTATCTTTTGGTAGGATATTAAGTCGTCTCGATTTGATTGAGATGATATAAAACTGCAACACCCCTACCCACTATGCGGCTTAGACGGTATTCAAAAGCGGTATTAAATTTTCAACACTTTTTGCTGGGATCAATAAACTCAAAGGACTTGAAAAACACAACAATAAAGTGAAGTACAAGGCGTAGTATAACAGTTCATTAATGTACATTACGACTGACACCTGTTGTTTTGTATAGGAGCAATACAAACAGCAATTTATTACTCGGTTCGATTTAATTTGTTCATAGAGTAATGTACAGCAAGCATTTCAGACGGATATGACATCACAACAGACACAAAAATATGAAGTAGTTGGATTTTATATTGAACAATACACCAATCTTGATTATATATTTACTTAATCAACCTTAATGTACTACACAGATAACCAGCAAGATGATTTATGTCCCTAGTCATTCTTTTTCAAACTCGTTGAATCTGCTTGCACTGTGTCTCTAGAGAAATTGCACAGACATCAAATATTGTAATATCGTATAATTACAGCGATTTAATAGATGAATATACCAGTATGTCCGACAAAATTGATGTTTCCTTCCTGTACAAACTTTTAAGGTGCAGAATTTCCTTGTCAATTAAGAAAAACATATTAATATTGCGCTGCATCATTGCAGACATCTGACAGTAATAGTGATTAGAAAATTGTCAGTACTATACTTAAAGCATTGTTTAAGTGAATGATTTGAAATTAAATACTAGTAGGACTTGAAAATATAGCTAGAACCTGCCGACACCCGATCTAATATCCTTTAACAACATCCACCTAGTAATTGTAATACATGTGTATATCTTCAATTTGGGTCTGGATAGGGATAATTTTCAACACACACTAACCTCTATACTTTGTTGTTTGTTTTGCAACATTGTGCTACCATGCCTCAACTTTATCAAAATAATGCTACGATTAACATGCTGATTTTAAATATTATCTGAAATTTTATGTAAATAAAGATAAAAATATACCATTGTATTGTGAATCTTCTCTCCTAAATTTTCATGGTTTTTGTTTTAGTTGGACGTTTTTAAGTTTCTTTTTTTCCAGAAAATTATCCACATAAAATATCTAGAAGTTCGAGCTTAAATGAATATAATTTATTATAAGATGTTATAGGAGTTTTATTTGACACAAAACGCACTCACGTTACAACGAACAGAGAAGTTGTTGTCTATGTTTGATATTCCACTTGTAACCTGTCAATAGTTTCGTGTAGTTTATCGGGAGAAATATTGTGCAAGATAATAACCAACAATTTGGATCTGCATCACGAACTAGACATGCATGTGTAATATATGTAATGTCTCAAATAACTTAAATATTTAGATGACTTATAGTATGTAATTTGATTTTGTAATAGTCATAGATTTGTGATCGATAGTTTCATATGCACTGCAAATGTTTACATGCATTATTAATAACCATAAAAATTCATTACGATATATGAATTCATTTCTTATTGAAAAAATGGCTAAGACTGTATCAAAAATAAATTTCTAGTTACGTCATTTTATTTACATGAAATGTAAATACGGTATTATCTTTACAAATAAAGCTTTTTGGAACTAACAATATTGATAAATTTGAGCATCATATTTATGATGTAAAAGCATAAAAATATGAGTTACAGGAACTTTAAATAACTGGTAGCACTTCCTTCGATTTGCTGTTTTACACGACCACGAACGTTTAGATTTTAATTCAACATTTATATTATTTTTTTGGATGCCAAATTAAACTTGAAATTTATGATAGGTAATTAAAAGAAACTTAAAAAACAACTATTTTTATAATACGATACTAGAAGGTTTCCTCCATTTACATGTAATCAACATTTTTATTGAAAAAACAAACATTGTAAATAACCTGACCTAAAACAATTAACCTCGAAAGCTTGTCAATCACTAGTTATTATGAATATTAGAGTATAGATCTATGAATAATCATGTAACCAGTAGTTTCAGCTATATTAACTCCAAATATTGGCATGCTACGTCATTGTCTACTACCAAGTGTCTCATGCTATAAACGCGTCCTGCTCTACGTTGGATAAGTTGTTGGAAGTTATACCAATCAACCAGAAGGACAACTGTTTGATTAAAAAACTCCTTCTAGAATTGTGTGTGACCAGTGTGTTGTAGAAAGCAATAATCAGAAATTATATACTGAACATTCCACCGATGCGTAGTTTTTAACTTTACATAGTGCATTTGATCAATAGCTTATATTATACACGAGAACTGCTTTGTTTGTTGTATATTTATTTCTTTGCTCAATAATGTGAGCAAATGCTTTATTCTTATTTTAAAGTGTTTGCTATCATACGATTTTCTAAATAATGTAGTTTCTCATAAGGTTCAATTCTGTTTTTAAAGTGAAATGATGAAGATATATTGTTCCATACAGTTGCATAGACCTTTGAGCCCGAATGTACACACTATCATCTAGTCGTAACTCAATGGGCCAAAAACTTTCATCATTTCATTTTATATAAAATTTGTTGCGCATTATAGCCTCGAATTCTTATTAGCTGCACATGTCTCCTACATTTTACATACCGTAAGGGTTGGTTTCCATTTTCTCCTTCCAAGTGCCAAGTACAAGTTAAGCTTATTATCATAAATAGTCGTGACTCTTTGCTTTCTATGCAATTTAGCTATAAATGCTTCTTTTCATCAGTTTTTGTTGTCATCTCTTACATTTGTTCTACAAGATGCCATTTGAAATTCAATTGAGTCACGGCCTTGCTCCACGGTGTAAAACTGATACATTTTACAATGATTACAAACTGATTTTGATTATTTCAAATCAAATAAAAATATCTTATGCAAAAATGCTGACATGTTTGGATATACTGTGTGATCCTAGGATGGATTTTTGATCAGTCTTGTGTAAATAGTTATTCACAAACTTGATCAGAGCATGCTTATTGTGTTAAATATCAAAATGAATTGTTTCTTTACGTTGTTACAATTTAAAGACCTAGCTTTGTCATTTAAATGAAATGTAAAGTATAATATAGGTACGAATATCACAATGGAATTGGCTTTCCAAGCAAAATACATCAGTCGTGTTGTACATTTGGTTAGTGGAAAGATTATACGGTCATACATGTTATATTAATTTGATAGTGGTTCTATTTTTAGTACTCTACAAAATAGTGGATTATAAACACTAGACAGTAAATAGTCAGAAATACCTCTTACCATTACGACTTTGTGATTATATTCTTCCTTAATTGTGTTATAGTAAAATAATTGCTGGCGAAATGCACGGATTTTGAGACGACATCGAACTTAATATCCGATAATGCATGTAGCTTGTCAATCAACGTAGATTACTCCTGAAAATACGAGACTGTGCTTATGTTGTTGTATTTTTTATCGATTGGGGCAAGTTTCCCTTCGCACTGCATAAACCTGTTATTGTTAATGTTGTATGGCCTTTCTTTAAATGGAATGATGTACAAAACACGGTATTAGTAATGCTTGCAATATAACAAAAACTAAACAAGAAATTATATTTAGCTTAGGAACGTGCAATTGTGATGTATATAAACTGGAAAACAAATCATTTTTTATTTATAAAAAGTCCGACAAGGCAAAGCACTTTTGGACAAATATGCTGGAACTGCCATTATATGTCTTGAAAAACGTACTATAAACACAGAACTTTTCTTTTGAAATTTTAAAATGGTAATTTCAAGATAAATGTAGTGAGAAGTAGAAATTCATAGGTATAATAACTTGTTTTTTCTATTACAATATCATTTAAAGTCTTTAGTTAACATTTTATTCTCAAGTTTTATGTCAAGACGAATAGGACTGGCAATGGTATAAAATGAATGAAATGCTCAACTGTGTATCTCATATGTTCTGATATATTAATAATTACTTAAACTTTAGTATAAAGATTATATTAAATATTGAATTGTTCCGTTTATGGCCACTGTCTGAAGCAGAAATGAAACTACTTTGAAATATATTTGACAAGTTCATCTATTCATATCTTAAAGGAGCAAATCAGATTATACAATACCTATCCATATGACAAAACATTATTATAGAAGCAACAAAGTTACACAGTTTCGTTTTAAACGATTCATAAATAATGTTATTATATTTAAAGAAACAATGTTATTATAACAAAAAGACTAGAATAAAGTTTTAATTTATTTCTATAATCATCATTAATTCGTATTTTTGTTTTTTGTTCTAAAATTAAAAGACAAATATTATTGATAAAATTGTAGCAATTTACAATACAAAATGTTGTTTCTTTTGTTTACTATTGATGCAATTTTAAAAAACAGAAAAAAATCTAAAGACACACATGTCATCCCATATAAAACATTGGCATATCATATATGACGGAAATACGAATAGGGATATTGTACGACCGTCTTTTTGGTCTTGTTAAACGTCAAAAAATAAATAAATGCTAAGCTTATTAAACCGCTGTTATATGTATGCAAAAATGTTGATTTCTGCTATTGGACGTGTACGAGCTTACACTTTCCACTACTGTCAAGGATCAGGTTATAAAATCAAGCGTTTGCTATTTGTTTAATTATAAATTCATTTATTATTAAAGGGAAAATGACAAATGAAATATAAGGCAATGGTGAATCGTTTAATCAGAAAGGCTGAAAGTCAAGTCGATGCATCGGTGTTGATGATTATAATGCAATTGCAGCATGTCTTTATTTAGTTTATCATGCACCGGAAATCACTTATCCTATAATTTGCCTTTGTAGGCAACCATTGAGGTTTCAATTTTGATTAGACTTAATGAGATATATTCTGATACCTTACATTTTGTAAATACATATATTCTTTACAGGCATGTTATCTAATTAAACGAAAAAGAAATGTTTGTTTATAGATATCATTCCAAGCTAAACACATACAACTGATAAAGGAGGCCTCCTGCACTTACATGCTATCAACAGTTTCACTAAAAAAAACACAACTGTTTTGAACATGACCTAAAACGATTATTACTTAACCACTAAGATCATATTCAACTTATAATCATGATGAGTATTGATCCAGGCTTAATGATGTCACATGTGGTTCACGCTATTTTATAATTGTTTGTATGACTGTATATGGACAAATTCACAAAAACCACCATATAATCGAAATTGCTGCAACGGAGAATCACTTAAAGTTAAACCGTGCCATTGCATTATTCCAATTTAAGTAGTTATGATAAATTGATGCAACAAACAAACAAACAAACGCAAAAAAGAAAAAACAAGAGAAAGAAAATGCCTAAACGTATGCACGGATGGGCACCTGGATCCGGTTGTTCAAAACATTGGTTAGTGTTAACCAGTGGTTAAATTCATTATCCGCTGGTTAAATTTTGTTGTTGGATAAATTTGGTTGCTCAAAACTTATCCAAGGGATAAATGCATTATCCAGTGGTTAACTTTAACCAGTCCTATGACCACCGGATAATGCCCTTAACCAATGGTTAGATATCATCATGAAAACAGTAAAAATCATTAAAACTTGTTTAAAACCACATGTTTCTTACAAATACATGGCTTTTTTTCTTAAGTATTACCTTTCATATGAAAATGCATAGGATTAAATTGAAACATTTCAAAAAAAGTGCTTTAAGAACCCTTTTTCAATCTCATTTTGTTGTTGTTGTAGTTCAGAAAATTCAGTTAAACATTCATAACTTTCTTAGTTTTTAATAAAACATACAAGTGTCAATACTCATTTTCTTAGTTAGAACATAACCCATCTAATGGAAGTAATTTCAATTCAAAATTTGAAAAAAAGTTATTTTTAATTTTCTTTCTTAAGTGACAAATAAGGGAAAATAGATTCATTGATATTGTAAGGCCTTTGATATATTTTTGTTTAATTCCAACAACATGAAAGCACAAAACATGCATAATTAATTCTTTGGGAGCTTCCTGTTCTTAGAAATTAATTATTCATAAAAAACAGCCATTTTGTTTCTAGAATCACTAACCAACCCTGTTGCATTGTGGTACTTAACCAGTGGATAAATACGCTTTCCACTGGTTAGGTATGCAGGGTACTATCCAACTGTCGAACAATTAAATTTTATCCACTGGATAGCTGGCCGCTGGTTAAGGATTTAACCAGTGGATAAGCTACCCATTGGTTAATTTTAACCAATGTTTTGAACAACCCGGTCCTGATGTTTCCCTTAACCAGGAAAGCGAAATGGTCGCCATGCCACTTATACTTTGTTGATGCGAAGTAAATATCAATCAAAAATAAATATTAAATGGCTGTTTAGCTTTTGTGTTTGAATGAATAAAAAATTGAATTGTAATTACGTTAGAATAACAGAAGCAAGTTTTTGTTTGAACAACACATTACATGTAATAACAATCCAAAGACCAGTCCCCGTTTTAAATATAACGCAAACTCATTTACTCTCCTGCGCTTTGGTGGAATGTTTAACTATATCGCTCACGGGGAGCTGCGAATGGAGCGATAGACATATTTGTACTAATCAAATTAAAACTATAACAGTTGTGATATGTTTGCCATGCAAAAGCAACAATCCTCCAAACTCCGAGACTTTGAATATGTGTTGGTACTTACATAATACCTAACTTAATTGCCATTACATTAAAATTGATGATATGTAAGAAATATTTATCACATTTTCCACTACACTTGCATAACTTGTGAAAGTACAGCCCATCAATACTTATACAATATCAACTAATAAGAAGGGGATATCATTTCCATTTCCGTCCGTGAACAAGTCTATGCAAAGCGATATTTTCTCTTCTTTTTTTTTCGTTTTGGGCGTTATTTAGTGATTCCGTTTTTTCTGGTTTTACGTACTTACTCTATGTTATCGGGTTTATATTGTACAGTTTCCCGATATTGTCTTTTCAGCCACGTAAGTAGTATTTGATAGTTAATAACACCAGGCTCAGAACTTTCGAATTAGATGATTATCCATTATCTACCATTTTTGTGCCGTAATTACTAGGGCTATATTAGGTCCGTTTATTTCATACGTTTCATTAACTAAAGTTTCCTGTCGTTGATGAGGATGTTTTGACAAATATGTTTCTCATTTCAATGTAAATTTGAAAAAAAAAATTGAAACGATTCTTAGAGAATATATCTTCTACCGAGCATGTATGCTAAATATTACACTGAAAAAGATAATAATCGCGTAGCGTGAGTGAAAATGTGCCATTTATGAGAAATGTATAGCCTATTTACGAAACCTTAACAAATTGACTTTTGATTGTTTGCCTAAATAACACAGTAACAATGAGCAATATTTGAATGTTTTTAACTTTTGATTGATGAAGCGAAGGAAACAGACACTCGTTTAAATGAGGACATCGAAAACTCATTTGAAATATTCACTGCGTCCATGATGGAAATGGAAATTACTTTTGAGGCAAAAATATATATGTAAACGATGTTTCAAAAAAGCGTGAGATGACTTAGAAGGAAAAGTGAAACACCGCAAATATGCACTGCATGCCTTGAAAAGGGCCGAATAAAATTCCGCCTAGCCGAATGTGTATTTTGATCTTCGTAGCTGTGAAAATTGACGTTAAAGGGAAAGCGTTATCACACAGAAATAGCTCGTTTTTACTGTGACCGGACAAGTACGCTTATGTCATTATACCCCCGAAACCCCCGAAATGAAGTTGGGGGGCGGGTATATAGGAGTCACTCGGTGGTCGTTCGGTTGGTCGTTCGGTCGGTCGGTCGGTCTAGCGGTCCGTTGCATATTCCTTGTCCGGAGCATAACTTGAAGACTAATGTTTGGAATTCAATACAACTTCATACAATGATCAAGCACATTGAGAGGAAGTGCAGTGTACAAAAACCATAACTCTATCTTGACTAATTACAGAGTTATTGCCCTTTGTTACTTTTCCTTATCCGAAGCATAACTTGAAAATTACTGGTTGGAATTCAAAACAACTTCATACAATGGTCAAGCACAATAATGGAAAATGCAGTGCACAAGAACCATAACTCTTTCTAAAGTAATTACAGAGTTATTGCCCTTTGTTTTTTTCCATAGCTTTCTTTTGTCAGGAACATAACTTAAAGACTAATGGTGGGAATTCAATATAACTTCATACAATGGTCAAACACATTGAGAGGAAGTGAAATGCATAATAACCATAACTCCATATAAACTAATTACAGAGTTATTGCCCTTTGTTACTTTTCCTTGTCCGGAGCATAACTTGAAAACTACCAGTTGGAATGCAAAACAACTTCATACAATGGTCAAGCACAATAAGAGAAAGTGCAGTGCACAAGAACAATAACACTATCTTGACTTATTACAGACTTATTGCCCTTTAATACTTTTCCTTGTCCAGAGCATAACTTGAAAAGTACTTGTTGGAATTCAAAACAACTTCATACAATGGTCACGCACAATAAGAGGAAGTGGAGTGCACATGAACCATAACTCTGTCCAGAGTAATTATAGAGTTATTGTAACTTTTCCATTGCTGTTTTCTTGTCCAGAGCATAACTTGAAAACTACTAGTTGGAATTCAATACAATTTCATACAATGGTCAAGTATATTGAGAGGAAGCGCAGTGCACAAGAACCATAACTCTTTCTTGACTCATTTAAGAGTTTTTGCCCTTTGTTACTTTTTATTGTCCAGATATAACTTGCAAATGAATGGTTGGAATTCAATGAAACTTCATACAATGGTCAGGGGCAGTAAGATGAAGTGCAGTGCACAAGAACCATAACTCTATTTGGACAAATTACAGTTATTTCACTTTGTTACTTTTTTGTCCAGTGCATAGCTTGAAAACTAGTAGTTGGAATTAAAAATACAACTTGATAAAATGGTCAAGAGCAATGAGAGTGCAGTGTACAATACCCATAACTCCATCTTTTAGTATTTGTAGAGTTATTACCCTTTGTTCCATTTCCTTGTCCGGTGCATAACTTAAAAAACTAATGTTTAGAATTCAATGCAACATCATACAATGGTCCAGCGCATTGAGAGGACGTGCAGTGCTCAAGAAGCGTTACTCTTTCTGGACTTATTACAGAGTAATTCAATAAAACTATATCAATGGTCAACAACATTAAAAGGAACTGCAACATACAAGAACTACAACTATCTTTAATTGCCAACAACCATAAGTCTAATTCAATTATTTTGCAAGGTATTCTGTTACTAGTAACTTCCTTATTTCCGAAACAGTCTTGCGGGGGTATTAATCACATTAAGTGATAGCTCTAGTTATCTTTATTATTAAAGCTAACAAAAATGAGCCAGGAACCCGAGTGTTTGTAGTTTTCAATTCAATATCCCAATCACATCAAAGAAAACTCAAAACATAAAAAAATATTAATAACCTTTTTTTTAAAAAAAACAATTATTATGTTTTCTTGTTTTTAAAGGCAGATAGGACAGATAAAAGTAATCAAATGCTTCGGAAAAAGATCCTGTGTCTTAATGCGTTGTTATATAATATTGCACAGTGTGGAGCTCAGTTTCTCATTTAAATCATCACTTCACTTAGGTCGTAAATTATTACAAACACCTGAACGACATATGTTACAACCAGTTTTGCTATAAAAACGAGGTTTGCAATAATAATAATAGTTTATTGCAAAATTCGTTGCGTTGACATGATTTTATTGCAGTTTGATCTCAACCGGTTTTGCAATAAAATATTTATTGTCGCAATAATGTTATTGCAAAACTTGTTGCGTTGATATGATTTTATTGCAATTTGATTACAATCGGTTTTGCAATAAAAACGAGTTTTGCAATAAAAATTTTTCTATCAGGTTTTATTGAGATTATACAAAAGGCATTATAAAATTTATCTATGTATATTAGGATTGACATGCAGGAATTATATTCGGAAAAAATGAGTATATAGTATGCATTTAATCAAACATTAATTTCCATTCTCAATTTTATTAGTCTTTTTTCTTTTAATATACATGTATATGATGAAAGAATGATCATCATGAATATCAGGTCATGTAAATTTACAACAACTGTAGTTTTAGAAAAATTTTGTGGGTTTAAAAATTTTTTTCGGTAGAAAATCCCCCTGGGCCTTTACGTTGGTCTAAATGATATGCAAAGGGTTTTAAATTTCCTGATTCCCCCTTTCAAAATTTCCCAAAATTTTTTTAGTTCCGGGGCCCCCCGTTTTTTTCGGGCCTTAAAAGTTTTGCATTGGAAAAAGGGGTTTTAAAGGGTTAAAAGTCGTATGAACCCCCATTGCGGGTGCCTTTCCCAAAATTCCCCCCCATTTTTCAATGTTTTTAAGGAAAAGTTTTTCTGGCCTTTTAAGCCGGTTTTTTTGGGGTTTTGTTTTAAAGGGGAACCCTTTCATTTCCCTTTCCGTTTCCGGGGGGAACAACACACCGGGCCCCACCAAACATTTTTTTTGTTCTTGGCCCCGGACAAATTTAGAGAACCCGTTACCCTATGGTTTTTTTGCAATGTTTTAAACCCCCTTGGAACCTTGGGGGAAAAAGGGGATACTCACTTAAAGTACGTAAAGTTCTGATTTTAGCCCCCGGGTTTAGGTTTGAGATGAAAGGGCCTTTAGGGCAGGGATTTTTTTAAAAAGTTATTGTTAAATGAAAAGCTTTAAAGGTTTTAAAATAAAAAGTTTTTAAAACAAATTTTGGGAAAATGGTTTTTCCCCTTTTTGTTTTTTTTTTTTTTTACTTATTATTCAACGGTTAGGACTTTAAACAACTTGAATTTGTCATCTAAAGCACGCATGATTTGTTTCAAATGTTATTTTTGTGAAAACCGAATTCATAAAATACTAAATGAACTTGTTGCTCTTAAGATATTTGTTCGGCCGAGGGGTGATCTGCAATGGCTGTTTAAGCAATTGTATGTTCTTTGAAGATTCTAGAATCAAATAATTTGTTTTTCAATGTCATACAGTTGTCTATGAATGTGTCTGGATGTGATTAAAAAATAATGTGGCACGGTTCGCCCTCCCAATTAATTCTTTAGTTTAATTAATACAGCGTTTTGTGTATTTGGTACAGTGATATTAAGCGCTGGGGTATAAATTTACTTAATGCGTTTAAAGGATTTGCTCATGAAAGTGTACTGTGCAGTACTTGGCGAATCCTGCTTGCTTGCACGGGGTATGTCTTTACTGTGCGGTGGTTGGTCTCGACAGTTTTGTCCATGCGTCATGTTACCCCAGGCAATTTATCGAACTGTCAACTCTTGAACGCTTACAAAACACGTACGAACTGTGAACACAATACTCTGCTGCGTTTTGGTTTCTGCTATGCTATGCTGCTTTTGCTGTATGTTATTCTATGCTATGCAATGTTTATACTAAAGTGATAAGTACAATGTATATTGGGTTTCAGTTGAGTTGTTGAATTGTTCGTTTGATTGATGTATTATGTTGTTTTTTTCTCCAGTCATTGAAATAAGCTCACATTCACTTCTGGTCTCTGACAGTATTTATAGGAAGGCTTACAATTACTTATTGGCTTTGTCATACAATGATTGTGCGGGTTGGTTTGATTGACGCGCCAAATTTATCGCTGAAGGCGAATCCCATCTTCCAGTCGGGATCTGTTGAACCGATTTAGATGACTGCACTTTAAGCGTAGCGTTTATGCACGTACCACGCCTGCCTGCCCTTTGGTTGGACACAATTTATTTTTAGCGGTCAAAATTATCCCAAAAACATTTTTTTATCAAATTTGAAGTAAGGTCATGAATTCCACTTCATTATACAATATCGTTATACATATCTATGAAATAAATAGTATGATCGCACATTTAGTTTTATTTCGAGTATTTGAATAATGATATGGTTTGCATTATGTTATATTGGAAATAAAATAGCTATAATAAAAAAAGTGTGATTATTATTAATAACTGCTCGATCTTGCAATTGTATAAAATATGTACTAATATTTAAGATAATATTATTTAAAAAAGTCATAATTGTGCACATATTTGACAGGTATACAAGCACTGTTTGTTTGAAGCTGTTTTAGTTGACATGTGAGTTACATTAAAGTAAAGTTTGTTTATTGTAGCAACCATAATAATCAGCCTTTTTGATATGGATTAAAATATGAGTAACATTCATTATTCATGTTTTTATTATAGCAACAGCAGTAACCAGTTTGATTCATCTGGCCTTGGGTTAGTTTATGAACATTTCATATTAAATAGATAAATACAGAATCCCTATCCCTATTAAAGTTTCAATTTGTCATTGGCTACAGTCAGCTTTTCAGATGAGCAATAGATCAGTATTGATATTCTTATGTCATAAGATGTTATCATGGCTTAAAGTTATTACGCAGACATGATGCTAGTTGATTATATCTACATTTAATATTTTAAGCTGCACCATCGGAAGCCTCTAGAGAAATAACCCAGACTTCAATCAGTAAATGTATCGCTTTCTGATATTATCACCGCTTGAATGTGCGGCGATTAGTCAATGATTAACACTTGTATATACGGTAATTTTCATTATTTTGTCTATGCCGCAGTTAGGTATATCAATGTAACTTACCTTTTGGCAATGACGATGCAATCAGTGTGTTCGATATTATTGTAGTGCATAAATTTATTAACGTCAAATAACTGCCAATAATGTCATAAGCTTGATTGATTGTTTTACTGCACGCTAGTTACCTATTTCATGCGGACAACAATAAGTCAATCAACGTCCACACTCGATATTGCTCCTGTGGTGCTCCGGGAAAACTTTATCTCATTTTGATAGATTATTGCACATGTATTGTTAGCAATACGTACTTCACAAAGAAGCCGCATGATTTGATATTTAACATAATTGAAGTACAACATAATGCAAACATGCCTTAATAAGGAAATTTGAGCAGAGGGCTGTAATGGTCTTATATCGCTCCCCAAAGTTTGTATAAAGATATGGATATACTACTCAGGCCAATAATCTTCGCTGCCAGTCACATATGAGCACTTTTTCAATTAAAAATCATATTTAAAAAAAATACCTCCCTTCAAAAAGCATTTTCAAGTTAAGAAAAAACATCCAAAACTTATCCAATACTTTTGGGTTTGTTGGATATAATTCTGACAGAGGTTAGAATAAGCAGTATGTAAACATGAAATACTATTTGTAAGTTTTTGTTTGTTTTTGCTTTTACGTCACACCGACACAGTATAGTTCACTTGCCGACGTTCCAGCTTTACTGGTGAAGGAAGACCTCAAGTGCCCTTCCGTGAATTATTCAGGCACGAACGGGCACCTGAGTAGAACATTCGACGTTCCATAAGCTAGCTGGATAGCTTTCTCACATGAAAGAATCCAAAGTCCCTGTCGGGATTCGAACCCACAGCGGTAAGGGACAAGTGGTTTGAAGTCAACGACGTTTACCACTCGGCCACGGACGCCCCTACTTTTTTTAAGGACATTACCTAAGTACATTACCTCTGGAGCAGATTAACTTGCAATGAAATGGTGATGAAACTGATTATCTCTTTGTAATGAATACAACAACATCTTTTAAAAGACGAATAAAGATCAACAAGGCAAAGGCAACGTTCACAGGACGCAGCCCTCCGACACAGCCAAGAAGGGCACCCAGAAGACACCCCCCCCCCCCAAAAAAAAAAAAAAAAAAATGGAGTGGACATAAGGGCGGCGAAAGGAGAAAGACATGTAAAACGACATTTCTTGAATTTTATATTTATTTAATAATAAAGTAATCATCCAACGATAAAATTTTACTTGTGTTTGTTATTTGCTAAATTGTTAAACGAGACCATGTCTTTCGAAATTTGAAAGCTCTTAAGAGACAGAAAAAATAATTTAATAAAACTAAAAGAATCACTGACGCCTGTGAATATGTATAGTTATCAAAAAGGTGTTAGAGAAAACCTGCGCGTGGGTTCTTACTGCAATCACACTTACATTAATTCACTTTTCTTGACCAGGTAATATATCAGATAAAAATAATTTATGTACTGACTTACTTGAATAAGTCAGTAACACAAAGTAGAAAACGTTGTGTTTTAAAGTCCCTAAACAAAAAGCATTTTGCAATGAGAATTTTTAGTAAATAAAAACAATTATGCGTGCTCTGCAATGGAATTGATGAAATGTGCTACCTCGGTTTACTGGTGATCTTTAATTTCATTCTTAAAACATATACGCAATAGTGTACATGTTTAAAACAAGAGTAGGGCTCTAGGTTTGTGCACTACGATCAGTGAAAAACATTCAGTAAGGCGTACATGATTGATCAGGACCTTAAATTCAAAATTAACAAATCGAAAAACGGTTTATCATTCAATGCCATACTCAGGATCACACCATATGACTGACAAATAAACATTTTAATAATATTCTGTAATTATGTAATGCATCCTATGTTTTATATAAAATATTTAGATATTCGTTTTTTTTCTATTTTACTAGATTAATAGATTTTAAATTCTTAATAAACTACAAAGAAAATATCAAATTGATTGTGTCAGGCCTGATATCCAATATTATAATAATAGATATTTCTTAACAAATTAACTATTCACTGTGACACACAATTCTATTTATAATATTAAGCATGTTATTAATAGCAACTTAATTTACGACTATGAGTCGATTCAAGGTGTCTCTAAATATACAAATTACAAGTTTATTACCACGCATCGTATCACGTTATGGAACCATGCAACATAAATCATAATATCATTCTGAACGATATGCCATCGGAAACCGCAAAAGATCAACGAGTAACAGGCCGATTAACAACAGCGCATAAATTGTCACTATCTGGTTTTTACTTAACAACACAGACAGCTTATTGTGACGTTGGCAAGACAGATGTATCCCTCTTATTTTAAAGAACTTCTATAAGTAAGATATTTTGATAGTGCTGTTTGCCAGATATAAGTGTATTTACTTTTTAGACTTAAAACCAACAACACCGACAGCAATGCGCATGCGCACAAATATATTCAGTTCAAAGGAAAATCCAATCTGTCAAAAACATCATTCGAATAAGGCTCTGAAATGAAACAGCTATATGGACAATTATCGTTGATGGGTTAACTTTCTTTCTAATAAGCTCTTACACACCTTTGTTTAAAACTAGCCTTTAGAGTAGTGAACACCCAATTATAATTATAAATTTAAATTTTGTAATATCATATGAAAATTCCCATGATTCTAATAATAATTCAGTAAAAACACGATTTCTAAAAGTAATCTATCCCACATCCCTCGTTGCAGAACTGTCATTTTATTATCACCATCAAATTTCTTAGCTCTAACAGATGAGTTGGTTCTGTCCAGGTTTGTAATACCTGTTGTTAGCAAAATGCATCCGTCTTGCTCTGCGCGATATGACCTAAATTGTGTGATTGTGCCGTAAAAACCAAAACAACAAACAAGACACTATCAGTTTTAATTTTTAATAGATTCGCCGTGTTATTTTACATTTTATGAAAGCAAAGGAAAGTAATGGGAACGGGAAAAACACGAGGATATTTTACAAGAAATTAAAATTAAGGTGCAAATATCCGCCTTTAAAACAATTAGAGGGGGCTGATGCCCACACGTCTGAAACAAGAGGGGGCACGGGGGTGGGCAAATATCTGCTCTGGCAAAAAACAGGCAAAATTAATGTCCGCGGGAGAGGGAACTAGTCTGAGGGAGCAAATGCCCGTTTCCTGTTTAACATTGAATATATATTATGCTCAAATGTGATAGATACATATTTATAATTACAACACACATTTCTTGGTTAATATAAAAAAAATTGTTTTGACTTCACAAAAGGTAAATATGTTACCTGCGGATGTTTTTAAATTCAAAATGTCACCATTTTAGTGCTTAAATGTGGAATCTTCTTATGCCGGTGATAGGGATGCGTGGACGGTAACTTGCACTTTCCGGTACCGTCAATAAACAGACTCAATCAAACCTAGCCTGCAACATTTTCAATATTGCCGAATTTGGCTTTCTTGAAGGGTTCTGCTTTTGTCTAAAATGCTGCTCGTGATTAAATATGTTACTCAGGATACACATAGTATATATTAACTTGAAAGTCAAGTAAGATTGTATAAAAAATCAAATGATTTCTTAAATTCTCCATTGCATGATGCAATGCATCATTGATTTTCTTTAACTCGTGAAATAGTTATCCCTTAACTGTACAAGGAATTATGCATTTATTGCACAAAGCAGACATGAAACAAGTTGATTAACGTCTATATTCAAAAGTTTACGCTGCATATTAGATTGCCCCTAGAGGAATTACCAAGATTTTAATCAGTATATATATCGTTTTCAGATGTTATCACAGCTTGAAATATGATGCAAGTACATTTTCAGACATGAATAATACTTTGAATCATCGATACCATTATGGGTTCTTTACTGACAATTTTTTCTATGTATATTTCTGCAATGTCCTTTTTCGAGCTGACATGTTGCAATTGATTGTTGACAAGGCCACCCGTGTCTTCAAAAGTCATTATCAACGCTAATTAACTGCCGCCAAGAATGACATAATCTTGATTGATTATTTGTCTTCATGAAAGTTGCTTGATACATACAGACGATAATAAGTTATTTAACTAAAAAACGTCTATATTCATGTTTTGCTTCATTAATAATGCTCCTGTTATGTTCCAGGAACACTTTATCTTAGATGAAGTATTTACTGTACAAGGTATATAGATGAAAGATAAAACAATCGACACTCAATATGCCTTATATGATGATAATTTGATTAAATTGGTTCATCATAATTTTGTATCAATATTTCATTCCAAATGAGCATCACATTTTCATGTGACCACTTGGGATCAAAATCAAAATCATAGTTACACATGGTATACACTGTTTACCCATAAAATTGATGTGGGTTTTTCTTACAATTTCTCTTAAATGATCGACGGATGGACAAGTCAATAAAAGACATTTTATATAAATATGTTATCCTAATAAACATACTTTCAAATTTAGGGCTATTTCAAAATTAGCTATAGCATGCGATAAGCATTATTTCTATTCCGAGGAAAGCATATGAAATACAACTATATGTAGGTATATGTAGTGTAGAGGCTCTAGAAAAAAGGCGCCCCGTATATTCAATCAGCGATGTTATATTTCCGACCCTTAAAGATCGTTCAGCACAACATTATTGTTTTGCTTGTGGTAATTTAGTTTTTTTCTATTTTATTTTCTTGTTGAGTGGTTCCAGTATTCCTCAATTGAATACTGTTGAATAACCCTTTGGATATGTGGCCTGCTTTTTAAATTTGTTTTTTGACGTCTTATCTGTGACATGCAGGCTTCATAACCTCTGATTTTCCCTTTCATAATTCCATTTAATTTAGTTCCGCCCATTGTTTTCTCGTTTAGGGCACACGCATTTTTTTACTTGGGGACCATATGCCGCTTTTCATGGAATGGCACTTACGTGTCACATTGAAAGTTCCATGATAACCGCCATATGAACAGTTCTGCGGATGTTACAAAATTGTACCAGTTCATGTATAATAATGAATATTCTGCTTATGCCGGTGCTAGGGGGAGTTGACGGTAGTTTGCACTTGACAGTGCCGTCCATGGACAGGCTCAATCAAACCGAGCCTGCAACATTTTCAACTTTGCCGTATTTGGTTTTCTTTATGGATTCTTATTTTCTCTATTATATTGCATAAATAATTATATTTCATTGTAGTGTCATGCTCTATCCTTTATGATTTAATCACAATATAGTGAACAAAATTCTGTACATTTTATTACATCACAATGTAGCGGAAAAAAATATGTACATTTTGTTACATCACAATGTAGCGAAAAAAATCTGTACATTTTATTAATTATTATTGTTAAGAGTGGACATGAAATGTTTAAACATTAGATTTTGAAGTGTGACACTTATGAAGTGACAATTGCAGTGCTCTGCAAATGGTATCACAATGGTGATCATTTCTGCCAAGGTATCCTAAAAACAATACATTCATGAAAAAGTAACAAATATTCATTTAATTTAATGGGTAAACAATAGAATAAAATATGTCATTTTTCAACGACGCACGGGAAACAGACGAATGTAAAGAAAAGGACGTCAGACGCTCAACGGCTGCAGGAACGCTGTTCAAACAAAAGTTACTCATATTTATAATCACCATGGAGGTGTTATATTTTTTATTGTAATTGAAAAAATAATAGCATTTGAATAATAGAATATTAGAATAATATTATGTCATTAAAAACAAATCGTAACAATCACATATTAGGTAAACTTACAAGTTGACTGAATCATGAACATTAAATCGTACGCCAAAACAAGTACAGCAAATCTATATCAGTAACAACGTGATTGAAAAACTGTGGGTGATATAGGTTTTATCACACTGATGTAACCCAGTAATTTACTCGCAAGCATTTGAATGGGATGTCGCCTTGTATGAACTTTATCAAAGGGCAATAACTCAAATATTTAGAAGTGCAGACCAATGCACTTTCGGTCGTTTAAACCAGCTTGCATAACAAGTTAGGAGTGAATCCGATTTATATGGACTGAGTTATACTCCAGACAAGCATTAGGGGATGCCGACGCTGCCGACTATGACGCTGCCTACAAAGCTGCCTACAAAAGTAAGTCTACATGTCGCCACAAAGGCGAAATATATCATCTATATGTTTTGCACTTAATCAATGACAGCTCTAAATAAAGGACTATCCATATCAATGATCAATGAAAAGAATTAAGTTTAAAATGAAAATCTCATTTCAACTTTATTCAATTTTAATGAATCATGTTTTAAAACATAAACTCTCAGAAAAATGAAAACATGTATATATATTGTTGGTGTCATGCCGGGGAAATGTAGGAGACAGATAGAAGGGTAATAGGGTGTTTAAGTCCTTAGTATGAGGAAGAAAGCAGGAGTTTAGCTGCCTTCAAGATAAACCGACAACAAATACAGATACCGAGGTCTATGAGCACCCAATTCTCATAGATGGCTTGAAAGGCGGCAGCCCTTTCCCGTCATAACAGCCCTAATCAAGTCCTATTAGAGACAGCATTTTCATATTGTATCCTTTTTGCTGTATATATATAATCGTTTTCAGATGTTATTACTTATGTTGTGTACTATAAATTTCTGCATAAGTTATGTAATCAAGGTGTACGAGACATGAGATTTTCATTAACAATATTGAAATTCATTGAAATATTAACAATTATGAGCACGTGTCTAAGTCTTAAAAAGGGTATTTAAACAAAGGATAGTGATGCTTATTACTTTGTGAAGTTTGTGCGTAAATAACAGCTCTTATTTGATTATAATTAATCTTACCAAATAAATACAGAATAGGTCAGCTACAATAAATTCTTATTTACCGATTGTGTTTCCACATATCTGTTCTAAGGTTACTACTGCCAAATATTCCGATATTGTCATTTCAGCCACCTAACAAGTATAATGCTAGTTAATAACATCTAGTCGTGATTTTAGAACTTGATATAAGGTGATATCCCTTTATCTACCATTGTTAGTATGGTTATTACTAGGGCGATATTAGGTTCTTTACTTTCTTACAAGAATATACCGGCTGATTGAGTCATGTCTCATGTTCTTAATAACAAACCTCACTTAAGGGAACAGAAAAACATGTTTCAAGGGTGGTATTGGTATTTTATTATGGGAGAGTGTATGCCAAATTCAAATTGAGAAATCAGAATATTGCAAGATTTTTACGAACGCTAATGCAATGTGGCCATACCACGTGACTTTTCGGGTACGGAACAACAGTGGGGTGCGAAAATCGAACAGCGTTATACGAAAATCGGCACCAGAAGTTATTTCCGCTTGAAAAAAATAACATTAGTGATCTCCCTTATTTTATCGTGTTAGAATCGAAATAACATCGGCCTGAGAGGTGTTTATCGGCTTTTTAACATCGGTTTTGTCGTTTTGATGCGCGAAAATGAACCACTCAGGCCTACGGCCTTCGTGGTCAATTCCTACGCATCAAAACTCCAAACCGGTGTTAAATAGCCGATATACACCTCTCAAGTTATTTCTTAAGTATATAATCATGTACTTACATGTATAAGCTTTATATGTGGTTGTTTTTAACATTTCGGAACTATCCAATGTTTATTGAAAGCAATTGTGTTTTTAGCTGAATTTTCATTTCAAGTATATGAGAAGTATTTTAAGTCCGATACTCTTTTCTCTACACCTAAATGATTAACAGACAAATCTGGAGGAAATCGGTGGCGCTAGATTCGAGCTAGATGAACCTTGGCTTAAACTAACATTTCTTCTCTACGCTGACACCACCGTAAAAGTCTCCGATAATCATTTCGGATTTAAACATAGTTGAAATTACATTAACTGATAATATATTCAATGGAAATTAAAAGTTAATTCAAATAAAAAAAGGTAAAAGTATTCGGAGCTAGAAATATAAATTCATATTATTTCAACTTAGGTGAACAGGAACTTGAAAAAATTGACAAGTACTATTATTAATGTTTGCCATTATCTGCGTCCGTTCAACTCCTTAAATCTTGTAGATGTACATGTAACAACCGTTTACCAATTTAAACAGCACGTTAAGGACAATGAATCATCAAAATGCACGTTGGTAAATCATTTGGAGATATAATATCCTTTCAAAACTCGGATTAAAGTTTTGATACACTAACAATGTTTTGAGCCGAAAAGAAAACTACTGGCAGTTCAGAGAAAATGTAGTTATATTACACCGACTATTATATAATAATATGATATGAATGACATATATTTCAAGATAAATTAATGACAACAGTCAAAAATTGTTTGTTTGCTTGTTTGTTGGAGCCGTTTGTACTAAAAAATAATATTATGCAGCATACATGTATAGTGTGTAAGTTGTTTTGAGCAAACTGAACTTATTGTTTGGCTTAGATTTGCAATAAAGGTTTATCGCAATTTGTACTACGTTGTTAAATTAAAAAACCATAGCTCCCTTTTTTGTTGTTCTTTTTCTGGTTGAAAAAATTTTTGTTTAATTCTTTCTAAAAATGTTTTTGCTCCGTAACGTTAATTATAAAAGTGCTCAAAAAAAATTTACTATAATAGTATATTCGCTTATAAACAGACATAATGAGCTGATGAAGCTATATTCAAAATTTACACTGCACATATGAAAGTCTCTGGAGAAATCAACCAGACTTTAATCAGTATATATATCGTTTTCAGATGCTATCACCGCTTGCAATGTGATGTAGTAACACCTTTAGTCACGAATTTTACTAAAATGACTAGGTGTTGGTGTAAGTATGTTTCCATGCAGTTTATTCTATGTCTTTCTGAGGTCTTATGTTGCATATATTTATTATTAGTGCTATCTTGCGCGTTGCTTACGTCATTCAGACAGTTTTCACCTCATAAGTACATGTTTTACTTATGTTGTCTTCCCGGAACAATTTTTTTTACAATTTACTGTACAAGAATTGCAAGCAAGAATTAGGAGACATGAAATTAACAATTAAAAATGATCATGAAATATGCTGAAGTAAATAAAAAGAGCGCATCTTAATGTATCTTAATCATGTATGTGACAGGAGGGTAGACTACGTATATAGTCATGATTTGAGTATCATTTGAAAGCATATGCTTTGAAGCAAAGCATAGTTTAAATAGACAAAAAAAAAGATAAGACAAAATGAACAAATAATGAAGCAAACGATTGTTGTCTATATACTTGATATGCGTTTATATTAAAACTGTATAAAGAAATTATAAAAATAGAAGACTTTGGGTAGAAATAAAGATATTAAGGGAAAGGGACTTTATTTCCCGCGGGTTAAACAAGAAAGATCAAAAAATTTTTTGTTGATTTTTTGTTTCATTTTGGGTTTTCCCCCAATAGATACTGTTTTCCAAGGGGTTTTCATCAAAAATTCATTGCCTTGATATTTGGAGAAAATTATCAAAATAAAATTGAGTTACTTGTGACCTACAATCGCATAAAATATTCACCAATGTTTGCAAGAAAAACTTATAATATCTAATCCCATAGGAACGTATGAATTAAAGTACATTGTTCTGAAAAAGGAGCTTACTTGTCAGTAAACTCTAACTTATGCTTCCTAACTGCTAAAATGCCTACTGATAGTTTGTTTTGCCCATCTTCTTTTTGTTAAGATTTAATAGGTAACCATTTTAAAGAATACAAGTACAGTTAAGAAATAAATTTACATATGCGATCCTTTCTTGGCCAAGTAGGGAATATCGCATATTTCCGGTTAATAACAACAATTTACAGATTGGTGGGCATGTAGAGCCGAATTCCTGTGTAAAGTAATATAAAAAAAGAAAACATGAAGTAACTTTTACTTTATGGAATCGTACTTTACCATTACAACTGTCTTAAAATATACTTTTTTAATCATGCACATATATTTTTGTTCCTTATTTTTGTATTCTAAAATAATTATATGCAAAATGGTATTTAATCCGAACCACGCGGACGCACACACATTTTATTTTCCCATATGGTATACAACATCTTAGTAACTCAGGAATGTTAAATGACCCAACATATGATGGTAGTCAATACGTTAGTAATACTTGTTTGAACTGATTGTGACTGTACATACTGTGTCATACATTCATAGATTGGTTTTACTTTGGGGTAAGTTTATGTATAAAAGCTAAGACAAAGGATATACACCTGTAGATCAGATGATTGTTTCAGAAACCTGTCTACCAATAACAACAGATGAACACATTTGAACTGCGTTCGTATAGCACACTTTCTCAAACTAACTTGTTTTCGGTTTAATTAAATACATAAGTCCCTAGGCGTAGTCCTACAGTTTGGTTACATATTTCTAGATCCATTTCAAGATACAAAATTTACACTGCGATGGAAAGTCGACATGTAGTTGTAAGAAGGGGGGTAATCTATACAATCAAAAATACTATACCACTCGTAAGATAATGTACCTTGAATGTTATACGAACAAATTATAATGATTGAACAGAAAATACAAATACTTCGGATATTGCATAAAACTGCGTTTGTAAGGTTTACGTATAGGCTCAAAACATAATGCAAACAACATATAAATAGAATTTATTTCAAATGGTACGTGTCACATTGAAGGTTCCATGATTTCCGCCATATGAACACATCTGCGGATGTTTCAAAATTCAAACGTTTTCCAGTTCATGTTAAATGTTGAGTTTTGCTTAAGCTTGTGCTAAAGAGCGCGGATGGTACCTTGCAATTTTACACTACGCTCAATCGGACCGAGCCTAAAAGATTTTCAATTTTGCCTTGTTTTGTTTCCTTAGGGATTCTGTTTTTCCCTATTTTTCTTTAAAGCTATGCTGAGTAGAATTAAATCGTTCCATGTTTTAAGAAACACTGATAAAAAGGGTAATTCAATGACAATTCAATTTATCCAGTTATAATATCTAACCATACATAAGCAATTATTTGATAATACTTAGTTCACTAGAGCTCACTTTGATTATAAATGCATTATTAAATAAATCATATTCAATCAAGACTTGTTTAAAAAATCATTGTACACAGATCAGTCTCCCCATTGTTATCTTAAGTTACCTCTTGGTTTCCTGTATAGCGGTTTTCGATGCAATGTTTGCGATGGGAGGTAAGAATACATAGATCTAGCGCAACAGCAATGCACGATTTACTCCTCTTGGTCATTCACTGCGAAAAACAAATTATTCTCTTAAATTATCTTATTTGATAATTACATTTCCATCTCATACAATAAATACGTTATATATCTTTTTTTTCTTCGCACTGATATAGATAAACAGTGTAAATAATTGACTTTATTTAAAATGATCTAACTGTAGTTATTAAAGCAGCGTGATCGTAAGAGGCGCCTAAATGTGCTCGAATTACTTGAGAGCTCAAACAGGTGAGATGGTTTTGAGCACTAGTGTTGCTTTAAATTTGTAACACCTGAAGTTAGCGAAAAGCCTCATAGAAACACTCAAGTGAATTTGTCAGTATTGTTTGTAAAATGTGAACAGTATATCATTTCCGTGAGAGTTTTCGTCTGTACTGAATTTGTTTATTTACTATGGTTAAAAGGAGTTTCTGGAACACTCAATTTATAAAACAGATCTTACTATTTTCAGAAATAGTCAACACTTTTTTTTCTAAATCAATATCATATTGTCTGCATTTATATAATTGCGTAGCCAATTACTTATAATTGCGTAGTCATTACTTATGACGTTGTATACTAAAACATAGAAATACACAAAAAATATAAAAATTGTTTCATTTAACGCTCACTTAAGACTCGTTTAAGAACGCCTGACTTAATGTTTAAAATACAATTATTTCACATAGTAAATGCATACTATGTAAACTTTATATGTTATAGTTTAGTTTTATTTGTTTATATGTGCCATTTGATTATAATATACTATCTCCTTTTTTCTCTTTTTGTCATTTATTCTGATACTTACTTTATATTTTAAACACTGTTTAAGCTTTATGCATTAATATATATGCCTATCATTGTAACGGCAAAACCTTAAGGAAAAATATGTTGTTTTATTTCTTTGTTACAGTTAAGAGGATAGAACAAGACATATACATGGAATATTGTTTAATTAACCTGCTGCATGAAAGTAAATCATTAGAATGATTGTAGGATGTTGTACTTTGCGAATAGAAACATAGAGGGTGCTGATAGTACGACTCGTATATCATACTTTGAAATAGCTTCTCTCGTTAAAAGTTTATGCTGTAACTTTTTGTTGTACCGTTCTAAAACAAAGATATGGTCTAGTTAATTTTAAATAAAAGAACAACAACTTTTTCATTTTAAAAAGCAGACACATTTATTTACATTTCAAAGTATATATGCAATCTTCAAAGTATTTAGTATAGAACGCTAAATTTCTAGCTAAACATGCAACAAACAAGAATGAAATACCATTTGTTCGTTTTAATAGAAAACGCACAAACTAACCTTTAAGAACGTAATAAATCAAATATCAAACACTTGAAAATAATTTAAACTTAAAAATGATAAATAAAAACAGTTACGCATTACCCTTTATTGAGATGTGTAGTTACACACACGTTTAATATACATTACTCGAGTGTTTTCAATGAACAATGCATTTATCAAGAGACGTAAAACAAATCAGTCACATGAGAAATTTAAAGCACAAAATACTGAAAGAAATTGCGGCTTTCAAAATAACTACAGCTTTTGTTAAGTATCAAATAACAAAGATTGGTTTTCAATTTTGAAATGCTTACAAATGTAGACCAAGAGAGCTACAATGATACTTTAAACACTAACTTGTAACTGTGTTGAAATTTATTCATGTTATCATAAAAAACTTGTCAACTGATATTGCACTTTTCAAACCATAATTCATGATTCATCTGCAATAAAATCAGTCAACATGTAAAAGGTCATGGGCATTTATTTTTCAAAATCGACAAATATTCACTAAGTACCAGTAAAGTAATTAACATCAAACTTAATAATAACACATGTAATATTAAAATACACAACATCAAAACATCAAATTGTGTTCAGAAAGTGTTGAAGTATATGTTACAATATGTTGCTTCTTTTATCTAACCTACACATTTAGAAAGGTTAACTGTTTTAGTTCTCACAGGACAATTTCGGTGAACTGCATTTGCACATATAAGTCAGAATCAATCCTTTAAATTGAGTAACATAACGAATATATATTTATATCATTATCTTAGCGTGTTGTATATGCCATTCTAGTATGACGTTAGCCATTTATACAGCAAAATATTGAAATGATTATGTTACCAAGACATTGGTATTCGTATATAAGAATGAAATTGAATGAAAAAATGTTTTATGTTAAATTCAGTACAAAATCAAACAGTGATTTTAGTATGTGATACACAATATAAACTATGACATTTGTAGATCGAATTATGTAACTTCCACAAAGGGGGCCTCTGTTAAGCAATTACTATTTTTGTCACAAATAACATTGAATTTCAGAAGTAAAGCTTAAATAAATTTATTCTCTTTGTGCAATTCTTCTCAGCAATGACCAACATAGTTATTTTCACAGGACGTTGCTCTGCTGGAGTTATACCTTACTTGGTTTGCACACTTATTGCAAATTGCAAGATACATGAAAGCAAACAAAAATATAGAAATATTCATATTCTAAAAGTAAATGTTTGACTGAAAATAAAAACTGATAATCTGAGATATAAATTATATCATTGTTATTCTATTTTTTACAGCAGAGTATACTTAGGCCCATCAAAACGACTTATTAGGCCGCTATTCCATTAGTACGTGATCCGTGACCCGCGTCAGTGATCCGTGTCCGGGCATGTCCGTGGGTATTATTCCATAGGTACGTTATTTTCTATATACTTTTAATTAAAGTATAGCGAACAGAGGATAATTATTTGTAGAATATGATATAATTCATTCTAACACCAAAACAGTTGTAACATCAAAGAATTAGGTAACAAACATTGAATATAAGTTAGGTTTTCAAATAACATCTCTTTAGCAACCGAAGACCAGTTGTTGTTTTTTTTTTAATCTGTCATTGCTGCATCATAAACTTATAGGTTCTCCCACACTCTTTTGGTGAGCTCTCAAGTATTTTCTTTCGAAATCGATAAAGTTTTTTTTTAATTTCGTTCGAGGCATTTTGTAGGGATGAGACATGTCAGTGACTGTCCGCGTCCGTAAAAAATCGCTCATCCTGCGAAACGTCGCGGATGCCGTCGCGGAAGCGGATGGTAAACGGACAAAAGGAATAGATTCAACGTATTATTTGATTAGCGAATCGGTAGCGGACGCGGATGACGGACGCGGACCACTGATCACGTATAAATGGAATAGCGGCCTTACGTACTTCACAGTATTTCTTACAGTTCATATTCTTTGAAACCCCCCTTCTAACGCATTTTAAAAACAGTTTGTCGGTTTCAACAAATAATACGTCGAAATGCCTCGAGGTTGATTACGTATATAAATGGGTTGAATAGAGAATTCAAAAAAGGGCCCAGAAGGATCATGTCAGATGAAATCTGTGTTGATATCTTTATTGACAAATTAAAGATAATGAGCGCAACCGATGTCCAGATACAAATATTAGAACACAGAAGAGCATACATGTATGTTTTTACTGCCTTTCTAATCATTATGTCCCTCTTCTTCATTCCAGGTTTGATCTTACTTGTAGATAAAGAGTGATCTACGGGATGTTTTGTAGATGATGTCAAACTTGCATCAGTGATATGTGTTATTTCAGAGACAGTTTTAATCGATGATGAAGTACCTTCCTGACTTTCATCTGATTTATTGATGTCATCAGTGTTTTGATTCTCTACCTGTGTAGCCTTGGAGGTAGTATTTATAGAACGCTGGGTGCGAGTTTGTAATAGAATGTTTATACAGAAGCCACACAGAACGTTTGCAAGAATGAGCAAAATGACAAAAATTAAGTTTCCAACGGCAGCAATACTGTTTCGATTCTTTCCAAACGCAAAATTAGAGGTACAACTATTCGTGATCGACCGATCCCCCTCTGGAATGAAGTAGACTGACAATCCAATGTATGCAGTAACGATACCTATAATAATAAAAAGTGTGCCGTACATATGTCTCTTTCCCCAATACACTGACATTGAATTAATATTCTTTAAAGTTAAATACCTCCTTAGAGCCAAACCAATCAAATTTGATTGAGATACAATCTGCGACACAAATAGGAGGGTTACAAACCCTATGCATACATCTTGCCTGATACTGAATGGCTCAAAGAATGGAAATCTGTACATCAATAAGACAACTCCAGCAAAAATGTCACACAGGCATATTGTCGAAAGTTGAAACGCAAGCGTTTTTAATTTTTCATCTTTTCGGTGAATTGTCAACAATATAAAAACGGTTCCATTCAAAAATATGATAAGCACTGCGATAACGAACATTATATAATAAGACTTCATGGAATGAAATTGATCTTGATTGAAATTCTCCGCTGAATAATTATCACTTTGAGAATTGTTATCCATCATGCATTACCTTCTGTCACAGATATATTTGTTAAGTTAGCATGCTATCTTTTTTTGCTATATATTTCCAATCAATGATAATAAAATTCAGCATACTTAGAATGTATTATCACAATCTGAGTAAAGAATCTATTTACTCGAAAATACCTTCATCCTTTTATACGTCAACATCATGTCAATATTATTTACCAACTGGCAATTATTTCTCATCACAAACTTTATTAACAGTTCATCCAGAATCATCTAAAATAAGAATGATTGAAGATATTCTCTATTGAGAAAGGATTGAAATAATTATACATAAAGACTTACCAAGTGAACAGAATATACGCCTTGAAGCTATCTTAGTACTTATTTGTGCACAAAGAGATGAAACATTAATTTAAATTAGGCTTAGCTACGGCGTTTTGTTATCACGTTTTTCGGTATTGTAATGTAACAATGCCAATTTATATAAATTCAATGCTTTATTTTGAAGTTGTTACAAAAAGGATAGGCGGCAGATTAAATGATTGAACAGTAATTATTGCTAAGACTGTTGTTGGGAAATATCATTTGAAAAGGCATTATGAGGTATAGTTCTTGTAAAAGCATACATGTAAACATGTTCAAGTTTTTTTCTATAAAATTAAATATAATCTATTTTCGTGTGTGTGGTTTTAAAATTATCATATTTTACTTGAAGCTACTGCCACTTAAATTTTTTTTCATACCACTTGATGAAAAATCTATCTTATATTTATAGAAACTTAAATGTGAATATTCTCTGGATACTGTTAGCATTTAAACACAATTCGTTGATACAGCAGCTGACAACAAACAACATAGTGTTGACAATTATTATGACACATCACATTTTTAATCATGGCCGAATCAAAGGCAAGTTCTGCATTTATATTTCTGCAATCACACTTTTATGTGGTCAATGGTGACTGTGTTTGAATGAATACGTCCCTAACATAGTAATTGTTGAATGAGTATTCAATGTCACATCAAGATTTATCTCATTTAAACTAAGTTCATTGGGGTCAAAAAGCATTATTACATAAAAATGTAAAAATCCTATATTGAATATCTAGGGCACTTACAGCGGGAAAAGATTTTAAAGACTTTACTTGGAATTAAATTGAAAAAATGCGACTTAACGCACGATAAGATTTTTAAAAAAGTCTTTAATTTTTTTATGTTTCAGTCATTCTTCACTAGAATTAGAAAAAAAAAGAGTGAGTCTGAACCAATGACATTTTTGCACACCAATTATTGGCATTTTCCTATATAAAATGGTATGTTAAGATATGTTCAGTACCGCCATGTCACATAGTTTCACTGAAGTTCGTATAACAGTTATATATCATCCAAGCAAAGACAACAAGGAAACCACAAATAAATTAAACACTTGGAAGACACTTCTGCATTACAAACACTAATGAAATTTATACATAACTATTTAGAGAACATTCATCAAAACGGAAGAAATGATTTAAACACATTTCCTTGTTATAACAAAACAATAAAAACCGACGTATGTGCATTAAAACTGTTAAAATTGATAAATGGAACAATAATTTACTTTATTATATACTTATAAATGATAAATTGAGAAATATTGATGAAATAAAATGCGAATTTTATTTTCCGTATTTTTACTGTAAAAAATTATTTTTCACTGCAGTGAAACATATTTTCCGTAGTTTTACTGGTGTCCTGTCAGACTCCTTTCTTCTAGATTCAGGCAATACACAGAATTATAAGGGAATTCTTCCTATTCATAAGGTTAAAAAAGTGAAAAAATATATAATTAATTGAACATTCAAGTTTTTTCTCTCAATACAGGATTTATTTCCATATTGTGGTATGAAAATTATCACATTTTACTCGTGGATAAAATATTTATTTTCATACCACTCGATGATAATAAATCATGTATTTATAGAAAAAACTTGAATATCCTCTGTTCAATCATTATCATTTTTTTCAGTATATAGATAAGAAAGGGGTAATAGCTAAATAAAACATTCATGTCGACAAATAATGTAGCATTATGTTAAACAGTTAAACGTCATTGTAACAAAACGGTTTAAGCAAAAGAACCATATTGGTATTTCATTTTTCAAATGTCAAAGTAATCTTAGTCATATTTAAAGGCACAGGGATAATCTAACTGATATTATTTGCTCTATGTGTGTGTATGTTTGTGTATTTAAAAATAATATGATCAATGAAAGTATAGGTTAAGTATAGGTAAATAAACATTTGCCAGTACTTTATCATCAATAAATATATAATATATATATATATATATATATATATATATATATATATATATATATATATATATATATACCCTATTATATATATATATAGAACTTAACAAATGATCTTTTATTAAAGAAACTTTCAGCAAAATACCCTTTAAAACTGCAACTAATTTTAAAGGGAGACACAGGCAAAATTATCATTTCTTACTTTTTTTCTGTAATATTCTGTAAATGCCCTCAAAATGAATATATTAGACAGTCAAAGGAACAAAAATTTTCTCCATATAAAGAATAAAATGATGGTTTCCTAACTTGACCCGCGTAGGTCAGGTTAGAGTGCTAACATTTCACAATAGTGGTCAAAGTGAACTCTGGAACGTTAAAGAACATGTCAAATGTATGACTGAGACTTGTTTCAATCATACAGTAACCACAATATCTGTTATTGTAACTTAAAGGGTTTGTTCAAGTCACCTGACTTGTATTAAAACTATTTGGTGATTTTATTTGCGTCTAAATTTTGTTCAACATAACTATATAGATATATTTACGCTTCAAACCCAAAATATATAGAATTTAAACAGAAAATCATGCTGAAACTTGAAGAAAAGTCATTTTAGCATGATTTGAGTACATAAGATCATTTTAATATTTTTGTCATTATTTTGCCTGTATATCCCTTTAAGATAATACACATTAACTAAAGATAAAAAGATATATTATTTAATTATTAAGAAAATTAATACCACTTTTCCCTACTATATTGATAGCCCTATTTATATGGAAAGGTAAATTCAATGTCTTCATCAGTTCCCTGTGCTTTTTATTTTTATTTATTTATTATTTTTTTTTTCATTTTTCATTTTTTGAATTATTTACACAGAGGCATGACCGGTACTTGACTTATGTGTCTAACTTAAATGAAAAGCCAACATAAATAAAGTTGCTGGGAATGAAATAGTTCTTTGTCTTGTTATAAAAGTTATTAACTGTTTTGGGCTTAATTTAATTCATATTGTACTGAACAAAGTCAACTATATTCCTTTTGAAGACAAAGTGGAAAAAAACAATGATCTTTACTGATGCCTCTCCTATATCATGGCTATTGCTTTTTCAGGCGATGTTAATAAATAACCCACAATTAGAATACTTGAAAGCTGCAAATAAGTATGCTGATATGAACTCGTGTCAATAGAAAAAATATACGAAAGGTGATTTAAAGTTCAAAGACTTCTTCAAGAACTTAGCGACATTTAGATAAAGAAATGATGATAGTTTAAAGTGTGGATGGGGAAGACTATATTACTCTTACAATTTCTCCAGGTAAAAGAGAATCCACTAAAGTGTAATTTTATATGACGGGACTTGAAAAAATATTGTTTCAGGATTTGCTGTATACCAATAAATGTTGGCCTGAACTCAAACCTTGTGTTCAACCTCATACTCAGATTTTCAGTAATCATTATTTACATTAATGTGCAAAAATTACTCAAATTATGGACAGAAATAAATCAAACAATACCATACATTCAGAGTTAATTATGTATTGCCGCTAAGACGTATAATGTTAAAATATATAAATATCATATAGCTGTTTGATTCGTTTTCTTGTAAAAAGAAACAATTCATCAATCGTTTGTTATATGTGTTCATTATATCCCATTTTTTTTTCTGTCACAAAATAAATAGTTTGGCATAACATTGCAGGTTATGTCTTTTAGGGCACAATATTTCTCAGAAATGAATATATTTATTTCAATCTTTAAAACGAGCAAACATAAGCTTCAAAATATATACATAATAAAAAAATAGTATTTTGAATTGAAGCAAAATACTCATTTAAAAAACATAAGTGTCTATACTGTCAATAGCAACAGAAGCAAAGGGTTGTTTAGGTGTGTCGCCAAGAAGTAGAGTTTTGGGGAAAAAATCATAACACCAAAAAGAAGTTTTGCAAATTATGTTTAAAATTTCCTTGGAGGGGAGAAAAGTCATGCAGATTTCAGCATTGAAGGTGCTTGAATTATTTTCCTTACACAGTCTTAGAAAAAGAACCACTCAAAGCAGCGATCTGAAGTTTGAAACACAGAACTTTTTCTTCTTGGAATTATAGTTAAGAAGAAATGAAATATAAATGCATGTTGTCGTGCCTTTCTATAGAATATAATATCATGAGGTTTTCCGTCAACAAAACAAGTATATATATATGTACAAGGTGTATAATAATTGTAACCATGGTTGTATACGTTTGAATTTCTTGTCTTGGCGTGGAGAGTGTTCATTTGCCTTGTTGTCCGATAGTCGAAAAAGTCATTTCCCATTACGAATATTGTTTTTTTTGTTTTGTTTTTTGAAGTCTTATTAAAACATTATAACATTATTGATTTGGAGAGTTATTTTTTATTAAATTGTTACATGGATGAAGCAGAAATGAAAGAAAATAATATTTTATTGAATGGTTGGGACTTCCTGTACATATAAAGGATATTGAATGTGTGTAGGTTTAATACTAAATTTATTAAACGAGTTGAATAAAATCATATTATGCGAGCGTCTGGCGACCATAATATTGTTTTATTCAACGAGTTCAATAAAGATAGTATTGAATCTACACGAATATAATATTCACATACATAAAATAAGAATGGTAACCTGTTAACAAGAGTCATTTTTATTTGACGCGCCTATAGTGTAACGCTAACATAAGCGCTTTAACGCTATGTTAATAGCGCAAATGACGTCAAATCAAAGTGTTATTACACTAGTGTAATATCGTCCGGTGTAATATCGTTTTTATTAAATCACGGTGCATATCCATATCGGTACCCTCTTTGCGAAATCTGCTCAAACGGTACCCTCTTTGAACATGCACAGGTCAATCTCTGCTAAAAACAAATCAGCGATGGATAAAAATCCAGTAAAATTTCATTGTAATAAGGAAAGGAGGTATGACACGTAGAAAAGATTTGTTTTTAGCAGAGAATGACCTGTGCATGTTCTAAGAGGGTACAGTTTGAGCAGATTTCGTAAAAGAGGGTACCGATATGGATATGCACCTTGTAAATGGCTTTATTACACTCCTCCGCCGCAGTTTATGTGATAAAACGATTTATTAATAATTATGTTCTTATTGATAGTTTTTGACAAAACAAAATGAAGTCTTTTTTTACAAATATTATATAACCAGTTTTAAATTAGATATGTTTAAAATAGTTGTAATTTAGATTTTAGATACCGTTACGGGAAAAAACTTTCCTATTGATAGTTCTTAATATTTTATTTTAATTTTATTTAATGTATTTTTAATGAGGTTTGACATTCATAAAAAATAAATATACATGGTATTACATTTTGAAAAAATGTGTCGTTCTTCACTTTTATTTTCATGATTAAATGCATTTATAGAAAACGAACGAAAATATACATTCAAACTTTAAAGATAAAGAGAAATAGTTTCCGATGTGCGTTCAGCGTCACAACCAAACATTTAATGATCGAGTTTATTGAAGTTTATTGCATCAACAAACTAATTTAGTACTAGATCTCTAAATGTTTACTTGAATTCATTGTATAGACAGAGCATTTACATTTTATTATTGTAAATAAGAGCGGATGAAAAGGTACATCTTGTAGCATTTAAAATGCTAAAAGTTGGGTTGTACTAAATTAACTCTTTTTTTGGTTATATAAAGTACTAGGTAACACTGCTTGTTGAACAAAAAAGAGCAATAAGTTACAGGAAACGTATTCTAAAATGACATTTAGTTTTAGAAAAAAAAAATATTAGTGCAGATCACACTTTTAAGAACCGGACGTACAGTTACCGTTAGCCTTTAAGTACCGCTATAATATCTAATAAAATGTTATAGCTTAACCCATGCTAGCCTTTTTACATCATTTGGTTTCGTTTTATATTATTGGCATAAGCAAATGAATAATTAAAGAATTGTAGTGAATATATTAACGCAAGTGCAATTTATTTTGTTCTTTGTTGTAGATGCACCAAAAGCAGTGTATCTGCGCTTACAAATTAGCTGCTTCTTTAGTGATATTGAATAGCGAAAATAAACAACACTGTTCTATGTTTGGAAATGAACATGTAATTGATTTTTAACCTTATTTGACATATAATGATCGCCCTTAAAATTGAAAAACTTCGTCGCTCTGAGTTTATTTTAAAAGTAACAGAATAACTTAAATATACAAACAATATAGATGATATCATTTATGATACAATTGTCAGTAGTTTCATTGAACTGACCTTTTTCAAACTTCAACGAGGGGTAATATCCATAGATACAGCCATGTCAATATCGATATGTTTTAACAACATCAGTCTGTCAGCACTTGTCGGAATCACAAATCATGACGTCACAAATTAAAAAATATGTAAATTAACTTCAGGGACAAACTGAAAATAAAAACATTCGATGAATCCCAATTGCTGCTTCCATCAAATTGGTGTTATATTTGTATTATGTCCCGACAAGTTTGAATGGTTAATATAAAAGGCAAATAACTAAAATTGTTTACAAAATTGTTTTCAATTATATTTTCTACTTGACATAAATAATCAATAATTTAATTAAAATAATCAATAATTTAATTAACCTATCTGTCGGATTTTGTTGGTAATATTCATTGACAATTTCAAAAAACACGTTGTGCAGTCTTTTTTTGTCAGACACTTCATTTAATCTTTAACATTTCTGATAGCATTGATCAGTTATTGTTCGAACGCACACCATTATATAGTCAATCCTTTGAAATATATAACTAATCCGGGTATTTGACAACGATAAAATGAGCAAAATGTATCTTTAAATATTCTTTTGTGAAATGATCACTAAATAAAAGCTATATATAACACCTGTATTTCTTCTTTCGTTATTTGTTATTATGTCAAAAAAAGTTATATATCTTCTTATATGTAGATTCTTGCATTTTTAAAAAAAAGTCAAACCAAGATGAATACCGCTAAATAGTTTTCTTTAATTATAATTCTACAGTTGTCGCCTGTACCAGAAATTGGTTGGAGAGGTCAACATTTAAGTATTCGGTAATTTGTTAAACGGAAACATAACAATAAAACGTTCATTTAATACATAAACCTTTCATTACTTTAGTTGTACATTTCACCAAAATCAGTGGATATTTAAATGATGATTAATCTATGACACTGAAAACTTATGTTTTGAGGTTGCCGATTTCTCCAATTCAACGCACGGAATGTGCTGTCACTGGTTATTAATGCTGTTCGATAATAAGTCGCAAATGATTTACTTTTTAAGCGCCAAATTTAATTCCTAGATGTAATTTACTGTTGAATTTTCAAGAATAAACAGAATGTATAATATTAAAAGTCTCTCTGCAATAAGGCGTTTATATTTTCAATATCTGTTTGACAAATGAGAACTAATCCAACAAGACTTGAGAGTATCATTTGAACATAATTGAAACGAATCAACTTAATTACTTGTGGCAATTATCATATTATAATATACTAGTTAGATAAAACAACATAACAAAACATAACTTTTATTCAAAATTAAATTGGAGTAACAAAATTATAGTCGATTTATATTGTAAAAGTCAGACAAGTGATTTTCTTACCTAGAAATATATATATGTGATTACCGAAAAGTTCACCACATGAGGCATGTCAATCATATTAGAAAACAAATATGTATTTGGTGATAGTTATATGTAGATAACATAATCATTATGCACAAATATCAGAAATGTATTGTTGGGTCGAGAACTCTGCATGTGTGAATAATTTATATTTGTGCGTGTTGTTTCCCTTCCATTGCAAACAGTCTTATCCCGCTTTTATAAAGTCAAAACACGTGCCAAGTTAGTACCGTAAATTTTTATGATTATTTAATGTACTTTATCTTAAGCAATACAGAGCTTATTGATACAATGCGTATGATTCATTCCGGAGCATGTTACCTTGACGAAAACAGTTCGAAAGTCAAGGTCTTTATAAACAATATAGGTCTTTGGTGATTCACCATGTTACTATATGTTAATATCTGCTTATTGCTAATAATACAACTAGCTTGACACATGTTTCACTACACAAGATTAAGTCGCATACAAAAACAATGTGCATGTTTAAATAGTACAAATTGTTATAACGCACGTAACATACAATTACAATGTACAACGTAATACAAATTATACGAAGCATTTGAGTATAATATAAAAGTTTAAATAATACATTAAATGTTCTAAAGACGGTCTTTAAATGCACAAAATACGATAATCAAAATAAACGAGACAGTCAGTATAATGATGTATTATCATAAAATTAGAGATATTTTAATACATACTTTTTATATGAGAGTATACAATAGCGATAAGCATATGCTATTTTTTAAAGTCAAGCAATTCAAAACCTTTTTGCAACTCTTTTGATATAGTTGTGAGCATTATGAAAATGGCATGATTTCTTTGCACATTATATTTTTATACGCAAGGCATAATTTAGCAGAGTACTTTTTTTTTCGAATATGTATGAATATTTGATGTAGACTGTACTTCAACAAAAATGTATAATTATATATTTTGGTATAAGTAAGACAAAACTTTACATGATTGTATCAGATAACTGTTTGACATGTTTAGATGCTTTAACATAATACCAGTGATGAGCAATATTTACAATTTACATTTGCTAATTTGGACATTTCCTAACGCTAACGGCAAAACAAATGAGTGAATAAATGTGTTACCTTTATTACGCACGGCAAAGTAACACAGACGTTCACTACATATCTATTATTGTGTACATTAATCTAATTACATGATTATTAAGGTGATCATAAAATGAAACAACTAGTAATTGTCAGGTAGATATAACCGGCCACTTAATTATGAAAAGAAACCAAAACATATTTTGAAAAATACTTTGAACATATTGCATTTTTATTTCCAACGCAGTTAATCAATCATCAAAATACTAATGACCGGTTATTCCAGGATATTAATAATAATAACTTGTTTATTATGCGTGAATGATGAATTGTTAATGTATCTGTCTTAGAAATCAAGGACTGAAGGTAGAAAAAATGTCATTATTGTAATGGAAAGCTTTTAGATTTGCAATCATACAAAGGAATATTATCCCCAAGGGCTCTGTCTGTCACATAATATCAACTCTATTACAACAATTTCACTAGTTTGGTGGTTTATTTCGTTGTTTATTATTATCATCATTTATATTATTATTATCATAAAAATTATTATTGTTATTATTATTATTATTGTTGTTGTTGTTGTTGTTGTTGTCATAATACTCGACAGAAGTGCTTTCAAAATTGTGACTTGATCATGTTTTGAGATTTAGTTCTAAAATACAAATTGTTCTTTCTTTAAGAATAATAAAATATCAGTTAACGTGCTGCTTTCATTCTAACCATAAGTGTATGGAGTATGGTATAAAGTATAATTTTTCAATTTCAGCATGGCGCAAAGACAACATTAAGATGTT
This sequence comes from Ruditapes philippinarum, assembly GCF_026571515.1. Taxonomy (NCBI): domain Eukaryota; kingdom Metazoa; phylum Mollusca; class Bivalvia; order Venerida; family Veneridae; genus Ruditapes; species Ruditapes philippinarum. The sequence goes on from NW_026865860.1 coordinate 101,696, forward strand.
TTCCCATATCAACCGCAAGTAAAGGCTGTTACAAATTCAAAACATTCCTGATTTAAAAGTTAACAACTGGGTAACTACTATAACAGCAAATTCTTAAATGCAAAACCTTTATGAAGAAAATATACATGACCTAATCATATCTTTAATTTGCAATCTTCTTTAAAGGGGACTCCACTGAGTCTTTTTAACATGCGAGCTGGAAATATTTGATTGGTCTAGACCAAAAACTTGTAAGCAAATTTCATGTCATTCATTTTTCCAGAATAATTATTCTTATTGTAAAGAATGACCTAAACTGTAAAGCATTGCAACGCTTTTTACTCAAATTAGGTTAGGAATAGATAGCACAGAAAAAACTATTTTCAACTTGTATCTTTGTATATTTCTTAATTATCATTTGCATATCTTTCTCTTGTAAGTCCCCCTGTTCTTGTATGTTAGAAATCAAATTTGTTTTGGCTTTGAGACCTCAGCGAAGATCGATTAAACACTTATGTCCATAAACACTATTGAAATGATTTTCATAGAGTTTAACAATTAAAGGCAAATGCAATGCTAGGGTTACAAATATAATGACATATCTCCTTCAGTGAAGTAAATGTGGCTAGGTGCTTACAATTCTGTGTTGTTCACGGTAGAAATGATTTATAATTTTATAATTTAATTGATGGATTACTCCAAGACAACTCTTCCGAAGTAACATGCATGTTCTTTTAAAATCTTAGCTACTTTTGTATGAAGTATTTACGTATCACTCATGTTCAACGATAACTTGTGTTTTGTACATTTATTGAAAGTCTGAAACTCTGGAACATAACAAATAATCGATATTTAGTATACCAAATATTTAAAGGTAATTAAGTTAGTTATGTAATATTTTATCAGTACAATTTCTCAAAATTTCTCAAATGCAACCAGATTTGTTTTAAAATATATTAAGCAAAGCAACATATTGACACATATTGACTTAAGAATACATTCTCTTTCAGATGATTATGACAAATTTCACAAAAATGACTTTTCTATATCAGTCAGATACATGTACCTTTCATATTTGCAGGTGGTGCAATAGTACGACTTCTGCATATTGATGCGTTGTAGAATTATATATTTCTGAAATCTTCTCTAAATATGGATAAAGATTGTCAATTAAACAGGTTAATTTAGTACATTATAATCGATGTCAGATGATGCAAAGCATATATATCTACGTTATGAAAATAAGTTTGCAGTATGCCTACATCAACTCATTAGTGAGGAAACAATTCCGGCTCCATAAACAACTGCGTTTCCGAATGCCTTTATTACGGAATGTATTTTAGTAACTATTTAACATTCAACGTTAACACGTGCTTCTTCCATGCAATATGATTAATCAAATTGCCCACTTGAATGTGCACTTACATTCTCATTAGGCAATATACAATAATAGTAATTTTTTCCGGTCATCTTGCAACAATTACATTTTGAGATTAATATATTGATGCAAAGTTATAAAACACAAAATTGTTTGTGGAATAAGTTGTAGAGTGATACGAATCACATGAATGAATGTTCGTAGTATTTTGTACCCCTATTCAAAGGCACGGAAATCAGCAGTAAAATGCAAGACTATTTATTGTTTTTTATATATTAAAACGATGGCATAAAAATACTTTTTGACATTTAGTTATTCAATTGAATTAAGTAATATCTGAATTAAAAATCTAAATATGCAAGTACAGTAAACGCATGCTTTACCTTAAACTATCAAATTCATGGCGTCCAATTTCACGCGGAATAGTCATTTTTTTTACATTAACTTAAATTTATTTGATCAATATTTTTTGTATGAATTAGAAAATATTCTTTGACTCTCTTTAAACATAATTAACAAAATGTTTAGACATATAAAATATAGAAATTGATACATCATATCGATTGAGATATGTCGTAGAGTAATATTGAACATAACACATAGTATTGCAAAGTGTAATAAATAATTTCAATTTCAAAAACAATGAAAAGGGCAATAACCCATAATTGAAGCAACAAGTTTATTGTTTTTGAACTATTTTTGTTGTTCATATTTAATGCCAGATGGCCACGAAAGTTGGACGGAGTGCCGACATTCTTGACGCGCAAAGCCAAATCTTTTAAAACATATTTAAGAAAGATTGATCAAGAAGTCTGCTGGATATATTATGTTTGATGTACATTGTGTTCCTATATCACATACATTAAATTTCCGCGAAATGACTTATCCGTTTGTTTTAGTTCAAAGGGCAACTATCTAATAAAAATAAACCTTTCAACTAAAGAGGGTTACTGCACTATTTACTGTTCATGAAAATCTGAAAAAGTATAAGACGTCTTTTAAAACACCAAGCCCTCGGGCTTCTCCGGATATCAATGCACAGAAAAAGGTGTACTGGCGCTATTTGTGTACAAGTTTTCAGTGATACCGTATTTTGGTACATGAATCTGTCTCTCATCGCCATACTTTCCACGTGCTGATGAAATATCATTTCACAAGCTTTGATAAGAAACTACCTGGACAGTCATTGCAGTAAACTATTTATACATGGCGCCCTACGTCAGACATATAAGGGCACGTGTAAACACGCCATATGTTCACGTGATTTTATTCTAAAATTCATGTTTTCTTTTATGTTAAATATACCTGTGCTCGCATTTTTATACAAGATTAGTGCTACAAATAATGATATATTCAGAGTTGCAATATATACGAAACTATTATAATCATAATACAATTCTCTGTTGCCAATTACAATTCTCAGCTTCCTGATCTTAAACAGTTAAGACTTTGTAGATGTATCAACTCTTTATCTTACTCCACAAAAAGTCCTTTAACTGCTAAAAAGACCTCACATCAATTAAATATTTCAAAGGAGCAATATCACATCTATGACCAAGTTATGTAATAAGGAGCAATTGATTTGTTAATTATTTTCCGTTGCAATGGCCTGAAAAACTGAACCATTATTTAATCATACTTATAATTATTACATGACCTTTATCGGCTAGACTTCAGGAAATATTTAAGCATTTAAGTATTTTCCAAGTTATACAATCGATATCGCAAAATAATACCTTAGGTTAAAATAACTGCGTAACTATGCACTTGAATAGTGATCACAATATGCGATCGCTTACTATATGATATCTGTAAGTTCAACATGAACAAATGAATACAAAATGTTTTAGTGTAGAGGAGGCAAAGCAAATATAAATAGAGAGAGAGAGCGATAGTGAAAAACAAACAAACAACAACAACAACGAATACGTTTGTTTTTGAAAATGATTATAATGTTAACAGGAAATTGCTTGCTTAACTTTTTTCTCTTTACAAACGGTAAGCATTTCTTTTTATCGAACGTTAAAAATGAATACAAACTGGATTCACGAACTAATTCTACATTATTTTTTATAACAATAAAAGGTAATTTACAAGAAACCAAAAAAGACACGTTGTCGTGCGAAGAAGTGATTACTGGATTATATTGACTGAATAACTGTTTCCTGCAATTTGTGACCTGAGAACCTTCTTTCCTGTGAACTGATTAAAAGAATTCCAACGCGTAGTATTTTTTATAATTAAAATTTTAAACGACAACTATTGAATCAAGCAGGCTGACATAAGTATCAAATCATGGTGATTCTATATAACTGAATTAAGAGAGAAACATTTTCTTTCATGACCGTATATTCAGATCTTTTTTTGTAAGCATTTTACTTGATTTCATTGAAACATTCAGTAAATCTATGTTGAATTTATTTTGTAAACACTAGATAAAAAAATAATATGCGTCTTTTTATCAAACAAAATGCTTGTAAACACTGAAATATTTAGCAGGACAAATTATATAAATTATAATATTAAATGCTTACATTTTATATAATTATAGTTTATACTATTGTATATCCTTACAAAATACAATATTCATTTAAGGTGAAGCGGGTCACATTATGTAACTTTACATGCAAGGTAAATAAATAACAGTTTATTTCAGAATATCCTTATAAATTTCTGTAAAATGCTATTTATCATTTTTAGTGACAATGAACACATATTTGTCACAGAAATCTTGCTAGTAATGGATGGAAATGTAATTATCAGATGGAATGCTTTTAAATTTGAAATTATATAAGGAAAGATTCTTCCCAGGGGCTTATTCTGTCACTTCAAAAGATATGTAACCTTTATATTATCATATTTATTTTTGTTTTGGTGTCATTTTTTGCGTTTTATGATGTCATTGTGCAATAGCAGAAGCACTTTTCAACAAGGATTTTTAACAGATTAGCCAGGTAGCTAATGCAATGGTAGGATACTACGTCATCGCGCACCTGCTGAATGCTCCCACTTGGACCATTTTTTTCGTCGACTCGAAGGCAAAATACAATTTTATTATAAGGAAACGTAAGAGTATAAAAAAATCCGAGTGGGAGCATTCAGAGAAAAACACTTATCCCGTTTTAAGGCCTAAACCAGGCAATGAATCTATAAACTTTTTCTACAATTATCTCAAGTACTATAGCAATTCTTTGGTGCGCTACATGATTTTTTAATACTCTTACGTTTTCTTATAATAAAATTGTATTTTACCTTCGAGTCGACGAAAAAATGGTCCAAGTGGGAGCATTCAGCAGGTGCGCGATGACGTAGTATCCTACCATTGTAATGATAAGGTTTAAATGTGCACAATGTGACTACTGTGACTCAAATTAAAAAGAGAAATGTATTTGACTCTAGCAAGAGCTTCCTTAAGAAATCCGTGCTATTCCATTTTATGGATGTAAGAAATATGTTATTTTTTTGTTTGTGTGTGTTTGTTTGTTTACAGTTGTTGTTTTCTTTTTATCTTAAATGACTTAACTTACACCATAATCTATGTTTATAGCTATTTATTAGTTAGTGTTTTAATATTTAATAATATTATCATTAAAGCGTATAGATTAAACAACATATTTAGATTTATTTTGAGACATTGTTTTTCTGATGTGCAAAATGTAACATGTTTAAAGTGCATTTAGTGTTAAAATCAATGTTAATATGTATATAGACGTGCATTGTTCCCCTGGAAAATAATTGTTTCATTGTCAGTGTAATAATCTTTCCAATTAGTATCTCATGATACGTGCACAAGTAATTGGCAGAAACCAATGCTAAACATCAGGAAACTGTAAACTAACACGCATATTGTCATAATGATTCTAGTGCACGACCTTCCTTTATCTTGTTTCAAAACCAGTAAAATATGTGTTGCAGATACTGCATATACGATTAATAAGTATCGCCAGCGAAAACTAATATATAGGACTCTCACCCAGGTAGAAGATACTGTAACAATATGTCTCGAAATGTGAATTGGAATAAAGGTACTTTGCTCCTCTGATCGATAATCTTTTATCAAATTAATTTGTAATAAAAATTAAACCGGACAGAACGATTTTTGTGCGTATAATGCATAGGAACCCGAAACAAAAATACCTTAACAGGAACGCATGAATACATAATGCCAGCAGTGAGAGTGGAAGTCTCTCAAAATAGGTACTTGTGATTGTCTTTTATGCCGTTCAACGAAAAGTTCAGTAATGACCAAATAAATCTGGAAGCTCTAAATAAGCTCTTAGTAATTTCAGAGAAATATAATAGGAAAAAAAGTAAAATGTTAAAGACTCACATCTTTATAGTTATATATTATTATCGTTATATATAAACATATATTAACACCATGTCAAGGATGTTTTCTGACCAACGCAATTCATATGTACGTACATGGTTATTTCATGTTCAATCTTGTAAATAACTGTAAAAAAAACACACAACATGTTGAAAATGTAATATATGTAAAATATTGAAATAAATATTTTTAAACTTACATGTTGAAAATGAAGAGGTATTTGATTTCATTTTACATTTTGAGCAATCCATTCTAAAACTGCACTTAGCATTTGTCCAATGTACTACGATTTCAAATGTGTTTATATCCTGTATCAAAATGTAGAATTGCATGATAGATCTTTGTCTTTATTGTTGTTGTGTTATTATTGTGAAGTAATAGAGAAAATAAGAATCCTCAAAAAAAGCCCAACACGGCATAATTGAAAATGTTGCAGACTCAGTTTGATTGAGCCTGTTCATGGACGGTACTGTCAAGTGCAAAAACTTGAAGGTGTTTTGCACCACACTTGAATTGCAGAAAAAAACAGTTTATACAGTCATGAATAATTCAGGTTGTCACTGTTTCAATATTTATACAAAATGGCGTATGTGTTGGATGATGTGTAAACGTTAAGAAAAACTCAACATACCTTGATTGTTTTTCTTAAACAAAAAGGACATAGGGTTTGGGTGAAATGTTGTATTTGCAAGGACTTACCTAATTACTTTTTGTAATAAAGCTTATTTTCTATGAAACGCACAGACTTCTGCGCAATTGTTACGCTATTAACCTGTAAGTAGAAATACTGGACAATTTTCTATCTGCGAGCAAAGAGTTCGAACATACTAAAATATGTATCAATGTCTCATGTAGGTGCGTCATACTACCAAACAGATCGAAAACAAAAACATCCTTATAAATTTATATAACTCGGAGCTCATTACTTTTCGCGGACAAACATTATTTATGATTAACTGAAGCTAAAAGCATTGTAAACAGAGGATAACAGAAGATGTGCTTCCCTTTGGCAGAATTATTATTCACAAAGTACATTTTGCACTTCATTATAATTCCCCATAGAAGACATGAGTTGAAACATTGTCCGCATTCGGTTATACAAAGTGTCTGATATCAAACAACGAGCCAAGGTTACATTAATAGTGAGTGATTTACAATTTACCTGATATTTTACTGTTTTCTTATTTCATTCTTGTAAATTCAAGTCTTTAAGACTTGTAAAATCAAATCTCATGATTGTAAAATCATTTATATCTTATAATTACACGGTAAAATTTAAATAATATAATTTTCAATGGTAGGATACTACGTCATCGCGCACCTGCTGAATGCTCCCACTTGGACCATTTTTTCGTCGATTCGAAGGTAAAATACAATTTTATTATAAGAAAACGTAAAAGTATTAAAAAATCATGTAGCGCACCAAAGAATGGCTATAGTACTTGAGATAATTGTAAAAAAAGTTTATAGATTCATTGCCTGGTTTAAGCCTGAAAACGGGATAAGTGTTTTTCTCTGAATGCTCCCACTCGGACTTTTTCCCGAAACATATAAGAAATAAGGTTGAAAACCTTCTTGAAAATTATTTTAACGTACCGGAATATAAACCGAGTCATGTTTACACATTTTTCCAGATTAGTTTCAAATATGTCTATTCAAAAGTCAGTTTTTGAAAGTTTTTTTTTTATAAAAATGGAAAATGCTCCCACTTGGACTCGATTTCAGAGATGCTCCCACTTGGACCCAAATATATACATTTTGAAAGCACATTGATGTGCCAAGCTTTTATGGATTATTCTTACAATTTTTAAAACATTTTGTCAATAACTAGTTTTGCGACATTAACTTTTACTTCTTTTTACAGAGATCACTTCTTACGTCGTTGGGCGGGACCCGGTGCCATGGCAAAGTTTCAACTGACAGGATCACTTTACAAAAAGGTGCACTTGGCTTATGTTGGATCCGAAGGGATGATTCAAAATTATTGCCAACAACAAAGATAGGACTATAAGACTTTAAATGAACAGTTTGGATCTCAAGAATAAAGTTTTTTTTTGAGATGTTTAAACAATGGTGGTGCTTTATAAAGAAGTCATTATACATTGTTTAGTACCATACTGGATTAAGATTCTGTTGGACTCGTACACATATTAGAGGCCTGCATTTATTCAATAATTGCTGACTTTAATATCTTGTTAATAATTTAAAACCCAATGATTTGCGTGTTTGTTAAACTTGTGATTTAGATTTTATAACAACATAATAGTACGTTTATGAACATAAAGAAGTCAATATATATCGGCTGATTTGAATAGTTTATTAAAGAACAACATGTGAATCATTTTTGTCATGAACTGGTTAAAAAGTCAATGTACTGCCATACCATGGCATATAAAGCATGCATCACAATTATTGACAACTTTGACATTTTTAAGTATGAAAGTTATCATATGTACGTATTTTTACCTAAAATAACAAAATTAAATAAATAAGAAAACAAAGATCACAGTTATTTCTTTATCACAGTCTTTACCATATCTTGGTAATTACAATTGAAATTTTATATATATGTATATAATTATGCTTCTAAAACAATTTTCAAACATTAAGGAATATGTGAAATACTTACTGCAAATGCTTGTCCACATTATATGTAATCATTAAAATATACATGTATGCATTCATTTCTTATTTAAGAATTCAACTTACACTTAAAAGAAAATATATTTCTTAAATTACCTCCCTTTATGAAATATTAATTCGGTATTATCTTTACAAATAATGCTTTTTGGAACATACAATATTGATAAATCTTCATTTGAGCATTATATTTATTATATAAAACCAAAGTTGATTTCAGGATATTTAAATGACGTTAAAATAAGAACAATCATACAAGGAGGAATCACAGACAGTAAAATCCCCCGCCGAAAAGGAGGAAATACATTTCATAGGGGAAGTAACCCTTACATACATGTAAAAATCCAAGTAATGACACTCGTGAAAATTAATGAAAAGTTATAGCGTAGAAATAATAAATCATAACAAAAATAACACTCCCATGAAAAAACAACAAAGAAAAAACAACAAAGAAGCATTAAGTGAACACTTATGGGCATTACGCTCTGCTAGTTCACTTCTATCTGCACTGTCCCAGTGTTGTTTTCTTAAATTAAAAACAGCATACGGAAGTTTTGTTCAATATAAAGTTTCAAGTTTATATCTCAAATACCTTTAGAGGTATGGTCCTTGCAAACTAATCATAGTGAATACAAAGAGCAATAACTCCAAAAACTGGAGAGTTGTCATTCTTGTTTGTGGTATATCTATCCTCCAGTGAAGTTTCAGATAAATTGATCCTTTATGACACATTGCCCAATGATTAACGCAAAAACTGAACAAAAGACAATTACTTCAAAGAGCTACAAATCTTGTGTTTTCTAGAGTATTCCTCCTCACTGAGATATATCCACAGTTGGTATCTAAAATATTTGCTCCAGCTATGCCGTGTCAAGGTGTCCTGCCATGTGCTTCCTTACGTCGCAATGTGGTTTATACCTTTTCTCATACTGGTCACAATCACAAATACTTTCTGCAAAACAAAACGTTATTATATTTTTAAAATGTATAATCAATTGTTTCTTATTTCAGCGACTCTATTTAACGAGGAATTATTTAAACACAACCTTTTTTTCCTTATTCTTAGGCAGCTAGAAGACATATTTACGAGACTGTTATGATACAATATGTCACAATTTACTGATCTAAATATTAGTATCGTATTTTAAAAATGCTGTTTCATTGAATTCTAACTGATAATATGAATATATGAACTTGAATATGAAGATATTTTGAAAAAATAATAAATTCTTAACACAGCAATGTGCTTTCAAAATATGTCTATATTTAGGTCCGAGTGGGAGCATCTCTGAAGATGAGTCCGAGTGGGAGCATTTTCAATTTTTATAAAAAGAATTAAGAAAAACTGATTTCTGAATGGAAATATCTGAAACTAATCTAGAAAAATGGATAAACATGACTCGGTTTATGTTCCGGTACGTTAAAAATAATTTTCAAGAAGGTTTTCAACCTTATTTCATATATGTTTCGGGAAAAGTCCGAGTGGGAGCATTCAGAGAAAAACACTTATCCCGTTTTCAGGCTTAAACCAGGCAATAAATCTATAAACTTTTTTATCAATTATCTCAAGTACTATAGCCATTCTTTGGTGCGCTACATGATTTTTTAATACTCTTACGTTTTCTTATAATAAAATTGTATTTTACCTTCGAATCGACGAAAAAATGGTCCAAGTGGGAGCATTCAGCAGGTGCGCGATGACGTAGTATCCTACCATTGATTTTCACAGCAGCCGGACTACATCTGAATTAACTTAAATAAGTGGAAAATGGTCAGAAAGCTGTCTTGAGCAAAATGGGGTTTATTACGAGAAGCACATGAATATCTGCACATGTCATGTGAAAAATGTAAGGTTATTTGTTTACAAAGTGGCATGTTTATATTTTGGATTCAACAAGCTTGTTTTCTCTACCTAATGCATGTGCTTTTGAATAGCATTTTGGTTTGATCGAGTTAAGTAATATTTCAATTCTGTAGATACATGTGTCATAAATACTTAAATATAGATGTTTTCAAAATCGCAAAATGAGGTAAATTATATATATATATATATATATATATATATATATATATATATATATATATATATATATATATATATATATATATATATATATATATATATATATATATTTTATTTTTTTAAAAATATGATCAACGGCATAGTCTGCTAAATCTTATCAAAACCAAATACATTTACTAAAATCATGGATTCAGTGCTTCAACAATGTGTTCCCCAGCTATTTACATTTGCTACGATTATAATAAAGATACAAGATAGATCACATGTGAAGTATTTTTGAATGGTATGAAACGATCAATGACTATATTGCAAAATAAATATCTACAAAATGTTTTGCAATATGTTAGAAAAAAGCTGTAAATCACAAAACATGAAAAACGGCTGAAGCTCAGTTTATTTGTAGAATACTTTTAAGACTTTCATGAATACCAAATGAAGCGTTGGTGTATGATATACCTTGTCAATATCATATCTGTCTGTCACAACTAGACTGTTTTTTACCATGCTTTTAGTTATTCATAATAAAAATATTAGCTTTTAGGAGCTTTAATCAATGTTTCGTTATTCAATTAATTATTAGTTATTAGATTATTTAATCATTTATCAGTTTAGTGATTAACCTGTCCGTGCTCTGTCTTGTGCCCTGTCCTGTTTTTGTTTAGGGTCCGCCTGGGCTCCTTGTCACTGATTTTTGTTGCTGGGTCGTATGGGGGTTGCGTTCATTTGGCTCCGCCTTTCCTTGTTCATATTGTTTATCATATTTTCACTGAAATGAAATGAGGCCTTAGCAATATGTGCTAATCATACAGAACAATATATGTATAAAACAGGATTTCTACTACAGACGATTTCAAAGGAGAACAATGTTTGCGTTGCATAATTAGTTCAAATATATAGCGTACTAATTCGTACAGTTATCAACATAAGAATAAACCTATAAAAATGTGTTAATGTTAATGTTTTTTGGTTTTGTTTATTCATTTATTTTGGCTATTCGTATTCAAATTATAATCTGCAAAAAGCGTAACATGTAATTACACGTAATCGATATTTCACATAATATTTTCAAAAGCTTTAAAAACGAAAACAGAAAAAGTTCCGTCGCCATGGTTAAAATTTGATCATTATGTTTATCTATTGATCGTTCCGCTTCACTTAGTAACTTAATAAAACAAACCATTCTTTGTGAAGTTTAATGCCACAAAAGATTTATATCAGTATCGATTTCAAGACTTGACGGTATTTCCCGGTGCATTTGAAGCTAATCATTATAATGTCAATATAACTAATCTTTCAAAGTCATTTACCAGGATGTACTTTTTCATAATAATGACGAACATTTTCAAAATAATGACGAAAAACTTCATTTTCTGTCTATCAACAATATATCGCTTTAGACGCCGTCATTACGAACTATATTTAAGTACACCATTTATTGAATACACTGATAATATTACCATTATTATGATACCATTAGCTTATCCAAATTGTTATGTACAAAATATCTGATATATTATTGATTAACTTTTTAGCTACCTAGCCAGTTTATAGAGATCTAACGGTTTTTTAACACCACTTGATTGTTAAATGCAACAAATCAACATTGTCAAGTTCAGCTGCACTGACTATATATTTCAAGAGATTGATGATTTAAATGGTGATTAAACAAAAAAATGATATTGGAAAATGTGGGGATATAAAAGGACTGTCCCACTTGTTTTTCCATTTACACATGACATTCATCGCTGCATTTCTATAAAATATAAAGCGAGAATTTCTAGTTTAGATGGTAAAAATATTTGATCATTCTGTTAACCTATTGATCGTTCCGCTTCACTTAGTAACTAAATAAAACAAACAAAATATTAAAGATCATTCTTTGTGAAGTCTAATGCGACAGAAGATTTATTTCAGAATCGATTTCCTGACTTGAAGGTATTTCCCGGCGCATTTGAAGCTAAGCATTATCATGTCAATATAACAGTTACTAATCTTTCAAAGTCTTTTACCAGAATGTACATTTTCATAATAATAATGTCGAACATTTACAAAATAATGACGAAGCACTTCATTTGCTGTCTATCAACAATATATAGTTTTAAGTACCGTCATCACGAACTATATTTAAGTACAACATTTATTGAAAACACTGTTAATATATTGATGGCATTAGCTAATGCAAAAATGCCTGAACTATTATGTGATAAACTCTTTAGCTTTCTAGCCAGTTCATGGAGATTTAACTTTTTTGTAACACCATTTAATTGTTGAATGCAAGAAATTAACATTACAGTGACATTTTGCTTATAAATTCATTGTCAAGTTGAACTGCATTTACAATACATTTCAAAAAGAAATTGACGGTTATAATGGTGATAAAACAAAAAAAATATATTGGTAAATGTGGGGAAATGATTTAAATCTGTCTAACATATAAGAGAACTGTCTCACGTGTTTTTCATAAATTGATTAGATTTGCACATGGCATTCATCACCGTATTTATATCAAATATATAGCGAAAATTTATAATTTAGATGCTAAAAATAACAATAATTATGCTAAACAGTTGATGGTTAAACGATGGCATATCTGTTATGTTATTTGACTTTGAAAAAAAAATCGTCAAATATTTCCTAAACATTTGTTTATTTATTTGAAATTAAGAAGTTCTAAACATTTGAATTGGCATTGATTTGAAAATAAATCTGAAAATGTTAACCAAGTTGGTTTTAACCAGGTAAGGCAAACTAAAGATATTAAATGTTAAATATAGGTTGCACGCATCCTTACTGTTTGATATCATACATACGTCTTTTTTTCTAGAATTATATTTTGTATAAAATTCAAAATGAATTCTAAACATCTCTGAAATCTACACTAATTATAGATTAAAGTTTAAATCGATGTCAGATGATGCAGGATATATATCTATGTTACAAAAATAAAATAAATTTGCAATATGCCTGCAAAAATTCATTAGTGAAGAAACATTTCCGCCTCCGTTAACAATTGCGTTTTCGAATGCCTGTATTACGGAATTATTTCAGTAACTATTCAACATTCAACGTTATAATGTGCTTCTTCCATGCAATATAGATTACTCAAATCGCCGACTAGAATGTGCACTTAAATTTTCATTAGGCAATATACAATAATAGGAATATTTTCGACCATCTTGCAATTGAATTTTGAGATGAATATATTGATGCAAAGTTATAAAACACAAAATTGTTTATAAGTTCTAGAGTGATACGAATCATATGATTGAATTTCCGTAGTATTGTGTACCCCAATTCAAAACGCACGAAAATCAGCAGTAAAATGCAAGACTATTTATTGTTTTTATATATATTAAAACGATGGCACAAAATACTTTTTGATATTTGGTTATTTTATTGAAGTAAGTTATATCTGAATAACAAATCTAAATATATGCAAGTACAGTGAACGCATGCTTTACCTTAAACTATCAAAGTTCATGGTGCCAAATTTCACGAGGAAAAGTCATTTTTTCACATTAACGTAGATTTAATTGATAAATATTCTTGTTTGCATACGAACATATTCTTTGAATCTCTTTAAACATTATTAACAAAATGTTAGACATAAATATCTGTTAAATATAGAAATTGATGCATCATATCGATTGACATATGTCGTACAGTAATACTGAACATGACAAATAGTATTGCAAAGTGTAATAAGTAACTTCAATTTCAGAAACAATGAAAAGGGCAATAACTCATAATTTACGTTAAAGGAATATCGTTTTTGAACTATTTTTGTTGTTAATGGTTAATGGCAGATGACCACAAAAGTTGGAAGGAGTGCCAAACTTCTGGACGAGCAAAGCCAAATCTTTTAAAATAAGGGAAAAACATATTTAAGAAATATTGATCAAGAAGTCTGCTGGAAATAGTATGTTTGATCGTACATTGGGTTCCTATATAACATACATTAAAGGATTTCCGATCCATTTATAAGCAAAATGTTTAAGTGATAAAAGTATGCACACTTGTTTTTAATTATTTAATATTAAAAAGTATTTGACACAATATTAGTGATTGTTAGCTAGACAACATTTGATTGAAAAAATATGAAGTTTATAAAGCATATGTCACTTACACTGTTTTCATATTCACAATTCAAGTTTTCAAGAAGGTTTAAATATAAATTTAGTGTAAGTGTACTCATCATGAGTGATGTCATCAACTATATAAAACGTTATACTTTTACAATCACAATGTATGAAGATGAGTAAATAAATAAATAAATGAATAAATACATTTATTTGTTTTTATTTAATCGGTACTTATGTACATCATTCCCAAAAACAACAACTTATTTTGATGTCAAAAAAGATTTACAGATTCATAAAAGGTATAGTATATTTTACTTAATATATAAGGACTCGATATAAAATTTAAACCTTATTTTGTTTTTAATGATATTATATAATAGCTGCAATATACAAATATTTAAGATATTCAAAGAGTCAAAACAGCTATATCAAATGAAAACTTCAGTAAAAATTTAAAGACGATACAATTACATTGTTTTCATAAGCCGATTATAATTTCTCAATTATAAATTTTAATATATAGAATGCCTGTTATTTAACAAACATGAATATTGCATATGAACTAGAATAACATGTTTCAGAACAAAATATGCCCACACTTTTTTGTGTTGTGATTTTTTTGGTGCATGTTTCTCTCTTTATTAATAAAATATAATTATGAACATTTTTCTTTCATTTTATATATTTATATTTATTATTAATTTTCAAACAACATATTCATCTGATAATTATGTACATATTAAAGACTGTTGGGTTTGACAATTTTACAGTGAATCTTACTTATAGGGAACTCACATACAGGGTACACTCGGTTATAAGAAACTCTTTCAATTGGTCCCGAGCTTTTTCACTTCTTTATCTTATATAATTATATAACTTTGTTTATAGCAAAATCGCTTAAAGCGTATCATCGGTTACTGAGGTCCGCACCAACCTATTACCACAGTTAATAAGTTGTTTATAGCTAACTGTGATTTTCACGTACCAAACATGCTTTCACACCTTGACAGACTTAATTAGCAGACAAAGACGCAAAAATACCGCTCAAGTGTGATACATGTTTATCGAAACCAGTAATCTATAATCCGTGACTTTTTGTAAAACAAAGAGTAAATTAAGATTATTTGGGTCCATTATAAAATTGGAATGGCATGATTTACATTTACCTTCTTTTTGTATATAGTAACTGTGTATTTTTGTTTGTTTTTTGTTTCGTTTATTTTCCTAAATAAAGTTCAGTGCATTTATCACGGAGCTGTTAATACAAAATTGTTCACATGAAAAAATAGACAATTAATAAATGTTTATCTTGTTTCATCATTATACCCGTTCCTGAAATAAAATGCTTATGATTTATAATTATGTTGAAAAGGTAGAACTATGTGTATGCATTGTAAAACCGCAAAAGCTGAAGTAGCATATGACTTAAAAATAGATAAAAATATGAAGTCTTAACACCTATATAGTTACAAAATTTTGAATTTGTAATGATTTGACTATAATTTTATAATAAGAATAGATAAGTTTAAATATTAAATAGTCGACCAAGTGAGCAGTTCGTTTTATGTTTGCTATAAATATGTTGTTCTATTTCCTTATATTGTTTATAAGAAACCTCAGATATAGTAAACTAAATGTCATGGTCCGAACAAATTCCTTATAACCGAGTTTCACTGTATATGCATGTTCATGATGTACATGGGAATATTTAAATTTTCATATGATTGGACTCTGAATGCGAAATGTTGCAATACACAATTATAAGTGCTCATTAACTATCTTAAATAGACTTTTTTAACTTTCACTTCAAAATGTTATCTATACAAGCAACAGGACTTCAGGGTGATTGAATCTTAAAGAGTGCTGGAAAACAATGTACGGCAAATAGTCTTGCTTCCATGGTTTTTGTAACTGAAAAGTCACCTGTAATTTGGAAAACAAGTGATCTTGACAAAATTCTAAACGATGCGGATGACTTATATCAATCCCTATGTGTAGACAAGTATCTTCTTGTCAGCGAACTTCCAAAAACAGACGTCTCATTTTCAGATGGAAATGTTGCATGCGTTTAGTGGAACTATAAATAGGGAAACAACAGATGAACCATTTTTCAATTTGTTTGATTCTTTAAAAGTTATGAATGACTTTTGCTTTTTAACAGTTGCCTGTTACACTATGGCTGTTATAAAAACAAATGACAAATTCTATTTGTTCGATCCTCACAGCCGCAATGAATATGGGATGCCTTGTGCTGAAGGGATGGCTGCTTTGACTGGACACTCCTCTCTGGAAAACTTAACATCTTTTATTCGACACCTGTCATCAGTTCTTCTCTCATGCACTGAAGTTTGTTTTGAAATTAATCATGTTACAATACTTAAAGGTAAAGATTCTGACTGCTTTTCAGATTCTTCTAGTGATTTTTCAGGTTTTACAACAATAAGTGAAGGTTAATATGCCTGTAATCTTTATGGTGAATTAGTTATTGAGAATGTAAATGGTAATGGTCTGCTGATAGAGTTGAGGTAGATACAGTGCTAGGTGAGAATATGGTAGAAAGTTGTAGGTCAGATGGTGAATTAGTAATTGAGAATGTAAATGGAAGTGGTGATGCTGATGGAGTTAAGGTAGATACAGTGCTAGGTAAAGATATGGTAGAAAGTTGTAGGTCAGATGGTGAATTAGTTATTCAGAATGTAAATGGTAGTGGTGATGCTGATAGAGTTGAGGTAGATACAGTGCTAGGTGAGGATATGGTAGAAAGCTGTAGGTCAGATGGTGAATTAGTTATTGAGAAAGTAAATGGTAGTGGTGATGCTGATGGAGTTGGGTTAGATACTGTGATTTATGAAACTTTGGTTAATCTTAATAGCTCTTCCGAATTTCTTCAATCCATTAACATCGATACTTTTGATGCTAAAGGAGCAGTGACACTATAGATTATGAAATAGATCAGAACAATTTTAGTGATATAGAAGAGAGCATGCCTTTAAGCTTTTTTTCAAAGAAATATCGTCTTAGGGGTGGTAAACATAAAAGAGTTTCTGTCACAACATCTACACTTAGGACAGTTCACAGAATAGAAAGTGCTAATAGGTTCGGCAAGCAGTTGTAAGTTTGTCAAACAAAAGGATAGGGGACGGAAGCGTCTAAGGGATGAATCCAATTGGAAAGTAAACAAAACAAAAAAGACGTAATGAAGGGCTTACTTATGTAAATAGATATGGTAAATTATTTAGAAAAAGAATGTTAAAGCCAGCATGTGGAGTAAGTTGTAGGTTTAGATGTTCAAAGGAACTGAGTGAAGAGGATAGAAAGAATTTGCTATACTCCTTCTGGTAGTTGGGGTGTGTTACTAGACAAAGGCAGTTTATAATAAGTAATACTAATAAATGTGAGAAATGTAGGGGGAAGAAAAAACTGACTTCACGCAGGAAATTTTCCTGCAAATATTTGTTTCAAAATTCAGATTCAAATTCCCCCTTCCATGTATGCAAACAACTTTTTTTAATACACTTAATATTGGCCAGTCTGTTCATTCCAAAATGCAGATACAGGGGGTGGTAGAGAAAGATTTTATAGGGAGGTCTGATGGCAGCAGAATTAACCCAGTACCGAACACAAAACTATATATTGTCAGGGAACATATATACTCTTTTAACAGTTGATTCACATTACTGTCGTAAAAATAGCCAACGCCAATACATTGATTCTTCTTTAAGTCTTAAAAAGATGTATGATCTATACAGTGATTATTGTCAGAGTCATAATTTTGAAACTGTACCTGTTCATATTTATCGTAAAATATCTAATACTGAGTTCAACATCCATCAGTTTTCATAAACCTGTAAATGATCAATGTGATCTTTGTAATTCATTTTCAAATGCAATTGGAGAAACTAAATTGCAGATGGAAGCCAATCACAAAGATCACATTAGAAACAGCAAGCATGCTCAAGAGAGTAAAGTTTATGACAAAAATAGGGCAATATCATCTAGGGAAATGACTGTAGCATGTTTTGACTTAGAACAGGTTGTATGAACACATCTGCGGATGTTTCTATATTTAAAATTTTACTATTTCATGTTTATGTTGAGTTCTGCTTGGGCCGGTGCTAGGGGGCGTGGACGGTAACTTGCACTTTCCAGTACCGTCCATGAGCAGGCTTAATCAAACCGAGCCTGCAACATTTTCCATTTTGTCGTGTTGGGCTTTTTTTAGGGATTCTGTATTTATCTATTTGACAAACTCATCACGGAAAATCGTCTGCCTTTTTTTCAAAAGGCGACTTAATACTTATAACTTTTCTATATACAACCTGGGGAAAAAAGATGGACATTGGTTTATATGGGATGAGACCACAGCTGGTAGAAGTTCATGTGAAATAGCCTCGTGTGTCTTTAAATTTATATAAGAGAGAGCTAATCAAGGTTGCAAAAGGTTCATTTTTTATTCAGATAACTGCTATGTTTAAAACAAAAATAGGTATTTCATTACAATGCTATGGTATTGTCTTCAAAAATTTAATCTTGAAGCCAGCTTTCTGCTTTAATATCTATTAAAAATAAAAAATCTGACAATATCATGATAAAGAAACTTCTTTTGCGATTTCATGATATACTTAAAATAAAATTTGTTAAATTATATTGGATTCCAAGTCATGTAGGTATACGAGGAAATGAAAAAGTAGATGCTTTAGCTAAACAAGCTTTAAATTTTCAAAAAAACTGACTTATTGTTACCTGCTTGTGATTTTAGAACGGCTATAAATAAACTCGTTTCATCTGAATGGAAAGCAAATTGGGACAATGCCGTCTTTAATAAACTTCATGATATAAACCCATCTCTTGATGAGTCACCATCTCTGTCTTTGTCAAACCGCCATGATCAAACAGTTCTTCTTCGATGCCGAATTGGACACACTAAAGTTACCCATTCTTCTCTCCTCACGAATGACAATGCCCCTTTCTGTGTAGGCTGTAATGAAAATTTTACTGTCAAGCATTTTCTTCTGGAATGTCATGATTTTTCACAGGCCCGTAACAGATTTTATAATGTAAACTCACTCAAAGAACTCTTTAATACAATTCCATCAAAAAACATCATCGATTATTTGAAAGAGATAAACTTGTATTCAAAGATCTGATTGGCTCTTTTTTTATTTTTATTTACAACGTCTTACATAATAGTTTAAGCTTATTTTAGCATTCGGCACGATATGGCCATTTATGTGTTGACGTGCCGTAAAATCCAAACAAACAAACAAACAAACATAAATATCTGGAAAAAAGTCATACCTGTAATGAGAATGATAGTATTCATGCTGCAGTTGAAAATGTTACCAGATACTTAAACCTTTACACAACTAGTCAGTGGTCAGGTATTATACAAACAGCTAGACGCAGGCATCCATACAAAGTTCATGAGATGTCCTTGCATGATTTTTTTTAATTTTAAACTTTTCTACAAGTGTTTGAAAATATTTGACTTAAATGAAGAAAGGCAAAAGGTATTCATAAGTCAAGTAAGAGTACTTAAAGTTGAGTCTGATGAACCAAATAAATATAAGTTTAAATACGATTATGACAGTCCTATCTTTGAAGTC
This sequence comes from Ruditapes philippinarum, assembly GCF_026571515.1. Taxonomy (NCBI): domain Eukaryota; kingdom Metazoa; phylum Mollusca; class Bivalvia; order Venerida; family Veneridae; genus Ruditapes; species Ruditapes philippinarum. The sequence continues at coordinate 121,734 of NW_026865860.1, forward strand.
GTAAGTCTAGTGTCACGTATTAGACGCCATATTGCCAATGTACCTGACCCTAAAGACTTGATGCTTGCTAAATAAAGAAATGACTATTTAAAAATAAGTGCTGATAAATATAATGACCTTATTACTCTGTGCCTTGATAACATTATTCCTAGAGCAAACCATTTTTTCTATGCTTTTCTGCCATATGAAACTAGTGTTGAACAACCACAAAAATAATGTGGCTTAAAAATGATACAAGAGTCCTTGAAAAAAATCCTTGAATAAGAAACTTATTAAGATAAGTGATTTTTATAAAGATTTTTAATTAAATATCAATGTGATGCTTACCCATTATGCATTTATGATAGAAATTTTGAGTAGTTACCATGTTTTAGGCCAGTTCATTAGGGGTCAATGTTCAGTTCAAGTTTATATGAAATTGTGCTACTTATTATACATTACATGTATATGCCATAAGTTATAAAAAATTATTGCATAGTTGTGTGTATTTTAGTCATTCTAAAGTAAATCTATTTTTATATTTCATGTATATTTTGCATCTGCTAAAAGCAGCTATATCTTGATTTTTATAAAAAGGAAATGCAACTTGTGCAAAGTAAATTTGAAGTTAAATTTTGTTTATTTAATTATAGATACTGAGTATTGTTTAATATTTGTTGATGTTATATTGGTGATGTTACTTCTGAATATTGTATTAACCTCTTAAAAAGGAGTAGCTTTGGAACATTTCAATCAAACTGGCAGTTGTTGTCCTTGATGTAATTATAATAAACTTGTTGAAAATTCACTGAAACTAAAATACTGATTTGTTCTTCATTTAAATTATTTATAAATTTCTCATCTTGTGAATAACATAATAGATACATGTAGTTATTTGAAAATTAAATGTGTTAAATCAAAATTATGGGATTTTAATGTATAATGTTAATTTCTGGTATTTTTATAACTGGCAATTCATACGAGAGTAGTTCTATTTCATGCTTTCTATCTGATAATTGTAATATAATTGTGACTATTGTTCTTATGTAACTTTTTCCTGAGCTTTATGTGTTCCCTGTTTTTTTTATGGTTATGCAAATGCTTGAACAATAACAAAGACATTTTGAGCTGTTGAATGAATCAAGCAGTAACATATTATTTTTGCTTTATAATTGTGTGGTGACAGGTATAATTATATGATTTACCTACATTTTATTCGATATACATATGTATGTATATTATATTTTTTACAATGGTAAACTGTAATTTATTAGAATTGTATCACCTGGGCAATTGCAAATGTGCCAATTGGGCAAATTAGAATTTATCATATGCACAAAAAGTTTCATATCAATTGTGCCACAAATCATAAAGGTCAAACCATTATATGTGATTTCAATTGCACCACTGTAATTGCAATTGGTAAAATGAAAATAGCACAAATGATGACGTTGGTGCAAAAGTTTACTATTTTGGTGCAGATCAATGGTATGTGACAGCAGTGCATTTAAAATGCCATTTGGCACAAATGATATCACCTGTAATTAAATACTTTACAGTAAATTAACATTGTAAATAGTAACATAATATTGACTCCTGTGTGTGAAATTTTTATGATAAGTTAATTAAGCAAACAAATGTATCTGTAATGATGAATTTCTCAGATTACCTGAGTGAGGTGACCAGGTATTCTTCATAAAAAAGTAGTTAAGACATTATTCGTCATGTCCAGATGCATTAATTTGCTTTTGTTTTTTACATTAGTGAATGAAAGTATTGTATGATTTACTTAAGGATAAATTGCATAAATGCCAAAATTATGAATTCAAATTAAAGTTTGATTGAAATAAAACATTTAAAATAACATTGTTTTTCATTCTTTCTAATGTTTGCAAAATCCAATAAGAATATGACTTACAAAAAATGCTTTAGTATGTTTTTAATACAGTTAATATCTATGAAGACCTGGAACTTGCTTGACGCTGTTTAAGGCCTTTGTAACCTTTGACAAACTTAAGTGATTATTATACCAAAGTAACATGAAAATCTCAAACCAAATTGTGGTTCGAATTGCTTTCTAAACCAATGTTCCCATATGTCAGTGATAAACTGTGAGTGATACAGATTTTATTTCACTTATAAATCCCATTGAATAAAATTTAACACCAGATTTAATTATTTCCCTTAGATAACCTTTGGAACTTTGGTTGAGCTGATCCTACCACTATGTAAGTGACAATGACAGACTTTAAATGTCTGCATTTATCAATGTGAAATCAATGTAACTGACATTTTACAAAAAGATGGATATTATATGAAAAACAGCTCTTTAGAACCAAAATCCACATTAATTGAGGTATAATTAGTTGAAAAAATAATCAAGAATAACGCCACTTATATATTTTTCACATTAAAATTTTTAAACATTTTTAAAAGTTTTTTTAGCGTAAAACTGTTCTAAATGACGTTTATTAAAATATCTTTTTCTGTGATGAATGATTCTGAAGATCAAAACAAAGATTTAGTGAAAAAAGTTGATTTGCACATACAATTGTAGTATTTAGTTAAAATATACAGTAATACTAATTTTAAACAGTTTTTTCCTTCTCCTGTAAAATGTTTGAAAATGCACTAAACACTTGTTTCGCATAAGCTATTTATACATGGCATATAAGGGCATGTGCAAACACGCCATATGCTCACGTGATTTCATTCTCTAATGCATTATTTATCTCTGTTAAATATACATATGTTCGCATTTTTATACAAGAGAAATAATTACATTTTCAGAGTTGTAACTTATACGAAACTATCATAATTATAATACATTAGTCGTTTACTGTTGCTACCAATAAAAATTCCCAGATTTCTGATCTTAAAAAGATTAGAATTGGTAGATGTATCAGCTCTTTATCTTATTTGACAAAAGGTCCTTTAACTTGTAAAAAGACCTCGAATAAATAAAGTATTAATTTGGAGCAATAGAACATCGTATAGCTATATCTATGTCAAAGTTATGTAATAAGGAGCAATTGATTGTTTAAATTATTTCCCGTTGCATTGGTCTGAAAACTAAACAATTATTTAATCATGATCATTTTTATTGTAGAAAAGTATTTAAGTATTTTCCAAGGGATACAATCGATATCGCAAAATCATCGAAATTCCTTAGGTATTGATATGCTCTTTTATACTCGTATCTGTTAAAAACCGACGGCAATATACAAATGTGTCTATCCCTAACAATGGTGAACAATATGTCATATAAACTGCAGTACTATACTTGGAAATTAATGTATAATTGATATTTCATCAGCAGGATGAACATAATTGTTAAATTAGTTTATGTTACAAAATGTTGACATATATTCATTATTGTTTTCTGAAAACCAAATATAACCATCTTTATTGTACGCTAATATAAGTAATGCCATAAATAATTATTTTGGTAGTATTTAGTATCATTCATAACAGAAAGTCGGCGCATAATCATACATTGATGACGTTGGTCAGTTTGAAAATCTTGATCTTACATAACAATTCTAAACGGAATAAGATATTTAAGTATAGAGGAGGCGAACTTATTCTACATAGTTTTATAACAATTAAAGGTTATTTACAGGAAACCAGAAAAGACACAGTTGTCGTGCGAAGAAGTGATTACTGGATAATTAATAAATAACTGTTTCCTGCAGTTTATGACATGAGAGCCTTCTTTCCAGTCAACTGATTAAAAAAAATTCCACCGCCTGGTATTTTTCTTATTGAAATTTAAAACGACAACTATAGATTAAAGCAAACTGACATAGATATCAAATCATGGTGATTCTATATAACTGACATGTAACAATTGAGAGAAACATTTTTTTTTTCATTAACAGTTTTTGTAGGCATTTAACTTCATTTCATTGAAATATTCAGTAAACCTCTGTAAAATATGTTTCTATACACTAGATAAAAATGTGCGTCTTTTTATCCAACAAAATGCATGTAAACACTGAAATATAGGCAGGAACAAATATGTAAATTATAATATTAAATGCTCACACTTAATATAATTATACTGTTGTATATACTGTACTTACAAGATATTATATTCATTTTAGATAAAGTGGATGTCAAATATCCTTAGAAATGTAATATGCTATTTATCATTTCTAGTGACAATAAACACATATTTGTCACCGAAATCTTGCAAGTAATGAATGGAAATGTAATTATCAGATGGAATGCTTTTAAATTTGACATTATATAAGGAAAGATTCTTCCCTGGAGCTTATTCTGTCACTTCAAAAGATACGTAACCTTTATATTATCATATTTATTTTAGTTTGGTATTATTTTTGGCGTTTTATGATATCACTGTGCAATAGAAGAGGCACTTTTGAACCAAGAAATTTTTAACAGAAATTAAAATGTCATTTAGATCATTTAGATAGCGAAATATAAATTTACACCATTTTGAACTAAATTAAAGGCAATTTCAAAACTATTGAGACTGGCGACATGAAACTATGTTCCTCGGGAAAAGACTTCAATAATCATTAGGTTGCTTTCAGCCTAATCCTTTTCATGCCTATTTGACGAATAAAATATGTTTAAACCAAATTTTCTGTTGTTTTTTTTTATTTTCATATATCAATTTTTTTTTTTTTTAAAGAGTCTTCATTTGACTTTATTTAGTTGTTGAAAACATAATGTTACCACAAAAACTGAAGGAAATGAAGACGCACTTGTTGGTCAGGGGAAAATTAGCTTATTTCAAATGGACCTGAAATTGTATAAGTAAGGAACAAGGCAGCTAACGATCAGGCTTAAATTTGCACAATTTGTATACTGTGACCCAACCCAAATTTAAAACATAAATGTATTTGACTCTAATTAGATCTTCCTTGGGAAATCTGTGATATTCCATTTCATGGATATAATAAATTTGTTGTTTTTCACTTTGTGTGTTTGTTTCTTTGTTTATTTTCTGTTATTGTTTTTCTTTTGTTAATCTAAAATTACTTACATCATAAACTATATTTATAGCTGTTTAATTATTGTTTTATTTATAATAATATTATCATTATTGTATAGATTAACAACATATTTAGATTTATTTTGAGACATTATTTTTCTGATGTGCAAACTGTAACATGTTTAAAGTGCATTTAGTGTTAAAATCAATGTTAATATGTGCATATGTGCATTGTTGCCCTGGAAAATAATTATTTCATTATCAGCGTAATTATCTTTGCATTAAGTATCTCATTCTAAAAAATGGTTTGTGCACAAGTAATTTGGAGAAACCAATGCTGTAACGTCAAGAAACTGTAAACTAACACGCATATCGTCATAATGATTCTAGTGCACGACCTTCCTTTTTCTTGTTTCAAAAGCGGTAAAATATGTGTTGCAGACACTGCATATGCGACTGATAAATATGTCCAGCGAAAAATAATATATATGACTCTCACCCAGACATGAGATATTGTACCAATATGTCTCAAAATGTGAATTGGTATAAATGTATCTTGCTCCACTGATCGATAATCTTTTATCAATTTAATTTGTAATAAAAGTTTAACCGAACAGATTTGTATGCGTATTATGCATAGGAACCCGAAACAAAAATACCTTAATAGGAAAAAAGTCATAAACACACAACGCATGGATACTTAATGCCTGCAGTAAGAGTGGATTTCTTATAAGTAGATACTTGTGATTGTCTTTTTTATGCCGTTCAAACGAAATGTTCAGTAATGACCAAATAAAACTGGAAGCTCTTATTTAGCTCTTAGTAATTTTAAAGGAATATAACCGGAAAAAGTAAAATGATAAAGACTCAAATCTTTATAGTTATATTTATTATTGTTATATATAAACATATATTAACAACATATCAAGGTGGTTTTCTGACCAACGTATATATGTTCATGGTTATTTCCAGTTCGATTCGTACTTCTATTCGTATAAGGTTTATTGTGTTTGTAATTGTGTTTTGATTAATGCTTCCGAGGGAGAACTTCGTTTCCAGATTTTTATAACTGTGGCTTTTGCACTTGTCTCATTAAGTATATATCAAATTAAATATCAGACACAAATTAGACCTTTAGTTCAGTTAACAAGCTATTATTCAACGTAAAAATTGATTATGAATACATTTGTAGGTTCTCTTTACCTGAGGGCTAAATACAAATGTGGCTTCTTTATAAGCATGGTTTATAATGTACTAGGTTAAGGACATGCTTTAAGCTATCAACACAAACCGGAATGTGCAACAGCGATAGTCATCTAAACATAGGTATAACAAACCGAAACTGTTAACATCTTGTAAATAACTGTAAAAACAACACAACATGTTTAAGGTTAAGACGTATTTGATTTTAGTTTACATTTTGAGCAATCCGTTATAAAAATGTAAACATTTGTCCTAAGTACTCCAATTTCAAATGGGTGTGTTTATCTCCTGTACCAAAATTTTGACTTTCCATGATAGATCTTTGTCTTTATTGTTGTGTTGTTATTATGTTGAAATCGAAAGTGTTTTGCATATCAATTGAATTGCCGATTAAACAGTTTATACAGTCATGTAAAATACAGGTTTTCACTGTTTCATTATTTTTACCAAATTGTGTATGTGTTGTCTAATGTATAAACGTTAAGAAAAACACAACATAGAAATAGAAATAACAACAAAATAGGTTTTATTTGTTTGTTGTTATTTAACAAAAAAAAAGGACAAAGGCTTTGTGTCTAAATTGGTTAAAATGTTGTATTTGCAAGTTTGAACTTAATGTCTTAGTTATAAAGGTTATATTTTATAAAACACACAGACTTGTACGCAATTGTTGCGTAAATGACTGGTTAAATGAAAACCTGACCAATTGTCTTTCTCGGAGCAAATATTTTGAACATAATTAAAGAGGTATCTATGTCTCCTGTAGGCGCGCCATATCACCAAACAGATCAAAAACAAAAATAAATTTATCATAATAAAACAATATTATTTGGAGCGGCTCATTACTTTCACGGACAAGTATTTTTTTATATTAACTAAAAGCTTAAAGCACTGTAAACAAAAGATAACAGATGGTGTGTTTCCTTTTGGCAGAATATTTATTCACACAGTACACTTCGCATTTATAGCTTCATTAGATATTCATTAAAATTCCCCAAAGGAAAAGAAGTCTTAGAAGACATTGAGTTGAAACACTGTCCGCATTCGGTTATACAAATTGTCTGTTATCAAACAACGAACCAATGCGTCACATTCACAGTTAGTGATTTGCAAATTGCAAGATATTGGACTGCTTTATAATTTGAGATTTGTAAAATCAAATATCATGACTTTTATAAATTTTGTATTGGTGCACTATCCGATACCTATTTCTATTTATAACTTTTCTTTTCAGTGGGCAGCGGAATAATATCTTATAATTACACAGCAGCCAGACAAGATCTGAATGCGGATGAAAAGAATATAGCTTAAATCAGTGTAAATGTGGTCAGAAAGCTGATGTTCTTTATCACGAGAAGCACTTGAACATCTGAACATGTAACGTTAAAATGTAAGGTTTTTTTATAACAAAATGTCAATTTATATTTTTGATTCAACATGCTTTTTCTCTCTAATGAATGTGCTTTGGTAAAGTTTTTCTGTTCGATCAACCGAACAAAATGTTAATTCTATATTTTAATTGGATGTAAAATGTTTCATCGAATGAAATGATCATTTGTATAGCACTTTGTTCGATCGACCGAACAAAATGCCTTGTACATGAATTCCCATATAGTTTCTTTTATCTGATTATTTTTTATTTTTATTCTATCGACCAAACAAAATGTTTGTTATATGTGTCTATTTCATGTGTTAAATTAAATTTTCAATTAAATTTAATGAAAAAGAGTCACTTGTTTTTATGCGTTTAATATTTATATAAAATAACCTTAATATTTTCACACTAGAATTTGTTGAGGCTAAAAAAATGGATTGCAAAACCCGTTTTTATTTTGCTACGATTTTCAAGATAAAAACATAATCCGATGCAAACAGCACTCCTGGATGTTGACCCTCGAGCTGGCTCAGAAAAGATAAATTAAACTGTGTTACTAGATTTCATTACCGACCACAACGTGTGGAAATGAAAACTAATATAGTAACAAAACCTTACATAAATCGCTCGGTCTGTATCTCATTCTTTACAAGACTGGATGTGCATTGGTTGAACGTAAATCTTTAGTATGTGTATGTCATGAGATGCTTTAAAAATCACCACCTTAATGTGTGTCATTAGATGGTATTGGGTGACATTTCTATATAACTACCATTTAGGTGAATAGATCTGCCAATGTTTTAAATAAGCAATACTACTTTAAATGTTGAAATATTGGTCATCTTAATTAAGAATAAGATATCATGACTAAAACTTTTTTACGTAGTGTTTATGTTTATATATGCTATATGTGTATGCTATAATGTTAAGGTATACGACATGTGAATACATTGTATTATAACTTATTTTGAGGAATATTTTATTATTTTTAAACCATCATAAATATTCCCTAATTTTTGTATATGATTTGTATCAGTTCAGAATAAAACAATATCATTTACACTTTTTACAATAACAAAAAAAAAAGAAACAAAAAAAACGAAATGTTTTGATAACCTTTCCGCACCCCCCACCCCCAAAACAATGCGTTATATCATTAAATGAAATAAGTAATAAACAAAAATGCATAGCACACACTTTTTTCTACTACATTGTTTCTAAGTCACATGCTGTATGATATTAAGAAACGTATATACGCTTAGCATTGCTTACAATGGGCTATATTTTCATTTCAAAACGATGGCTGTTATTACCAAAAGTTATCGCTTAGTTTCGTTTCTAATATTCACTTTTGTTAGGAAAATTGAAATGTTTCAAAACAAACCACACGAACCAAGACACAAAATAAATAGATAGTGGATAATACGAACAATAAGAGAAGCTTCATTAAAATGGATGCAAGTATCTATCTATCTATCACTCATTTTAATATATGGAAACAAAACAAGGGGGGAGTCTTTGATTTCTTATCAACTAATACGTTTGGGTTAAACAGGCTAGTTATGTCATGTGTTTAAAAATAATATTTAACGGTATATTCTTGCGTATACTTATCAAAACAAAAACACATTTACTAAACTCATGGATTCAGTGTTAACTGTTTTTATGAATAATAAAAATATAATGATGAAATGTTTCAATTTTATATGACACAGCAATTATATTACAATATTTACATATTCACTGTTGTACAGCTTCCACCGGATATAGCCTCTCAAAACTCCGAAAACGAAAGTAAAAAGGTTTACGTCGAGTTCACCCAAGGTAATGTTATAACTTATTTCTACATCATAACTTACATTTAACTTCTACACCCCGTTCACTTAAATTTGTGTTCTTCCTAGACTCTGTGTAACACAAGCGAAGACCTTTTTTCTCAAATTTTGCTAACAGCAGCTCGATTTGCTCGATGACCACTTACATACAAGTAGAAGGAAGTCTATATTTTATATTTAATACGGATGTTGATACAACACATGCCTTTTGGACAAGATTTACAAATAAATAATAATAAATATCAACATCGTTCGCAAATGTCAACATAAACGGTACAACTTATCGGCAATTTATCAAAAAGTATTCAATTTGCAGAAAAAGGAAAATTAGTACTGCTCTAAACCCTGACATATTAAACTTCAAAAAATTGCTTAGTTTGATAGAGAAAAAAGTTGAAATATTACCTTTAGGGAACTCGACGTACGCCTTTTTACTTTCGTTTTCGGAGTTTTGAGGGCTATGTCCGTTGGACGCTGTACAACAGTGATATTATAAATTTCGCTTAAGGGTTTTTGTTAGAGCGAACTATATTCTATAATTATTATAAAGTATCAGATTGATCACATATGAAATACTATTGAAAGGGATGAAACGATCTAAGACTACATATTAAATAAATGTCTAGAAAACGTTTTGCATTATGTCAGAAAACAGCTGTTAATCACATTAATCGAAAACGAAAGAAGCTAAGTTTATTTTTAAAAATCTTATAAGAATTTAATGAATACCAAATGAATCATTTGTCTTTAGAACAACAATACTGTTTTGTTTACCAAGCCTTTAGTTATTCATATGAAGATATTGAAAATATTAGCTTGTAGGATCTTTAATTAACATTTCGTTATGCACTGAAATGAAAGGAGAATAAAGTAATATTTGCTAATCCCACAGAATAATATTTGCATAAAACCGGATTTCTGCTACAGACGATTGCAAAGAACAACGATGTTTGCGTTGCATAATTAGTTCAAAAGTATAGCATATAAATTCCTACAGTTATTTAAAAACGAATAAACCTACTTCTATTTAACTTGTTAACTCCGTTACTGTGATAGCAACAATATAATGTAGTTAATGAAGGTTTCGTTGTACTACTTTGAGTGTGCAAGAAGACAACAATTTTAATCCATTCCCGAAACAAATCAGTACTAAGCTGTCTTACTCAAAGAAACATCGGCAAATAATGTCTGAATTAACGCAGCAAGCATTCTCTAGATTACTAGTCCGAACCGTTTACCCATCATTCTTGCTCCCATTTCAAAATAAACTCAGTTAGTTCACATGGCAAATGAAAAATTTTCGGAGAGGAGTAATTTCGTTACGTAAAGTATTAATATCAGCCAGACAAAAATGTAATTGTAAAAACAAATAAAAACGTTTTTGTCATGAAGAACATCACCGTTTCTGCTTTACAGCAAACATTTGTTTATTACCGATTGTGCACATTTCGACAGTGCAATTTATATTCAAATATCTTCATCTAGAATTGTATGAATAGAAAATGAAGCTACGAATGTCAAATGCAAAATGTAATACAGGAATAAAAAACCTACCCCGCGGAGACAAATGCAGCATTGTTTATTTCTGTCCACAATGAAAGTGGCTCCTCATAGACAAAGCGTTAAAACTTTATGTTTTTATCTTGTTTGACATACACTGAATCGCATACAGACAAAACGCTTTAATCAAAATAATGCAAGATATTGGCGTTCTTTGGACGATGTTATCACGAGTGAGTACAATCGAACTGTCATGCGAAACTGTCATATTTTTAAATAGCCCATGCATTAGGAGAGTGGTTTATCTGGATTATGTTGCGGTTGCAAACAAATAAAATTATGAATCGCAGCTAACATATCAGTATAATCTATATAGTAGGCTTACAGACTATCAAATATTTTAGTACACACATAATTCTAAAGAAAACATATACTCTATAATAATAGAAACAATGTCCTTTTAAATCCTACAAGGAGCAATCAGAACAAAATGTAATTATCATTATTTTTTAGATATACTTTCAACGATTCAATTGCTTTGTTGTTTCCATCTATTCCTTTTAATTATTAAACGCTAGTTATCGTACTGAGAAGTTAGCGTACACCGGTTTATAGAGTTACTTACTTAGAGACAATATACACGCGTTTAACGAAACAGATGAAATGGAATACTGAATTTAAAGCCTTCGGTCTTTTTTAATAGTTTTTTTTCGGTAATGCTGTGGTAGAATTTTTTATGGATGTAAGGCATCATTGGAATAATGAACGTTTTCATGCGTTTATGCATTCAGTAATGTTAAAAGTATGTAGTAAAAAGTTGCTTATTATGAACTACAAGCTTTCTATTTTTACGATAAGCATTCGTCATATTTAAAGTTAAAAACGATAAAAAAAGACAACTGCATTTTACGCGTGAATATGCCTCAATTTACGTTACCTGATTAACGCATTGCCCCGCGTGTTAACTTTTGTCATTTAACCTTATAAGCGACATCAAAGTTTCATAGATAAAGCTGATTGAGATACAGGATATCACATCAAATGACTTCTACAAAAGTTTGCTTACATTCAGAAAAACGATAAGAGAAAGTTTTCATTCGATGAGCGCTTCATATATGCAAGTGTAATATACTAATTATATGCATTTTAGTTGTATTGTTAGCCTATGTTGAAAACCAATCAAAAATACTAATTACAATGTGACAATTTTTATTGCTTTTTCTGACAAGATGACTTACTTAGACAAGGCAAAATATAAAACACACATTAACGTTACTTACATTACAATATCATTAACTAATTTTACAGTTACATAAAGACACAATTTATATATTTTTGTAACAAAATATACATCTTACCAGTTACGAAATCTGTTTTTTATTCCAAAATACCGTGAGAAAATTTGTATAATACTATTTATCTATTTTAGTGACGGTATGAATATGAAATTTTGCTAGAAATGTAAGATAATGTGATGATCTAAAGGGATGCTTTTAGATTTAAAATAATATTAAGGCAAATGTTCCCATAAAATCATATCTGTCAATTCATAAAGAAACTTAACATTTATATAATCAGATTTATTACAACTCATAGTGCCACGATGGGGGTTTAAGATGCATGTACATATTTACCATGGCGGAATAACATGTCTTTTTTTATTTGTGAAAACAGTATTTTTATTTTGATCAATTCTATATTATTTATGTGATATGTAGATGTTGTATTTAAGTGAATTCACATAGCTCCTACAAGATACAAATATTTGTTATCATTTTTTTCATGAAATGTAATTAATAGCATCTCTTTGTCAAAACTGTTTTATGCTATATAACTAAATTAAACAATCGAAAATGTATCTTATGTATTTTTGATTTAATATTAGAGACATTAAAAAATCGGTGGATGTTTTCAATTTAGTTTAATCATATTTCTTGTTTTCGCAGTACAATATTTAGAAGGAAATATTAACTAAACCTAAGAATTGTCTTTACTCTTTTAAATTAGAAAAAAATGCACATCTAAAGAATAGATTTTTCATTTATTATTATAACTCAATAAATTTTACATTTATATAAATATCACGTTATAGATATTTCTACGTGAACAATATGGATTTGATATAATTAATGTTTTCACTCGTAAGAGGAACAAAATGCTAGATTACTTACAATAATGTTCTGATAAAGATTAGAACGGAGGCTTAATTGATGAAATTGGATCTAATAGAAATGTACTTTGGAAAATCAAATGGTGTTACACTGGTAAATTAAATGGTTACATTTGACGAGTGAGGGATTATAGATTTTCCGGTTTTATACGATCCAATATAAACAGTTATATGTTATTTTGAGTAGAGTAAGAATTTGATCAATAAATTGATATTTATAATATGAATATATGACAATATGTATTCAAACATACTTGTTCGTGGATTTTCGGAACTACGATGTAGCTACATGGAAAAAAAGTTTAATCAAAATATAAAGTTTGAAAGAAAATCACGTGGTGGAAATTGTGCGAAAATATACCGATTACATTTATGTCACGAGTTACGCAAAATAATTAACAATACGCTCAGAATTAACATGTACGAAAATAAATATAGTATTTGGTTGTTTAAATTGTATTTTGTTTGAAAATGGTATCCTACCATATAGATTTCTATCTTATCTTAAATCATATTTTTTTTAAATAACAACTCTCTGTCTAATATTTTTTAACCGAAAGCACTAGCTCGATTTTCACCATCAACTTATATAACGCAGTACACATGCATGCATCAAATCAAAAAACAAAAAAACAATTTCGCATCCTGTGAATAAATGCGTTTCCGGCTGCGCTAATTACAGATTTTTTTTCAGGTAATCTTTAACAATCAAGATGTAAATTGCAGACTTCATGCAATGCAGTTCATCAAATCTATCAATGTCATCGGTACTCTTAGGCAATTGCGCAAATTCCCAAAAACAACTTCAAGTTATTTTGAAGCGTTCTTCACTAATGAGTATTTGATAAGTTGAATACTTGTGAAGAAGTATTATAATGAATTATAGAAACTCAGATGCTAAACCTTTTGACTTTCTATGAGTTTAAACATATACAGCCAAGAAGTATCTTTTAAATGTTACGCGGCCGAGATAAATCAGCAATGTCAATGAAAAAGCATTTCATGAAGAAAGGTAAAGAGTGTTTGTTTGATGATGTAATAAAGGCAATGATTACTTGTGCAAATTCAAAGTTGGGATTACAAACAATTATGAATGGCTCTAAGTAGTGTTAGTCGACTGAACTGTACGTTGATGCATTGTGCTATTTTGTGGATGGACAATATTTCAACTCAACGACTTAGAAGCGATTACTCGACCACAAACAAAAAAGTACCACCTAAGTTAGTTTTGAATGTTGAGGATCAAAGGGTTCTGGACCACGCGAATCTATTACTATTTGACCATACTTGACATGTCGAGTACAATCATGTATGTTTATCGTTTTTTTGTGTGCTTTTGTTATATGTTTTGAAAGAACGTATGTTTTACTTTAAATAGTGACATATAATTATTAAGAAAAATGATAACTAAAAACGTTATTATTATTTTTTAACGCAAAGAAACGGTTTCAAAATAAGGTTGTCCAATAGTCAAATACAGTACTTCTATTAAATCATGTTAGAACAAAGACGCTAAAACATACACTGATTTTAATAAAAGCATTCATATCATTTTTCTTTCGTTTCAGTCCATTCGTTTTTACTGTCGTGTATAAGGATTTTAGATTATAAACGTCGATTTAGATTGAAACAGAAATTATTTAGCAATGTGTATAATTCTGAATGTTATGTTATATTTTTTAAGGGATTTATTTGAGCACCTGAAGTTTAATCAATCCGAAATTTAGATAGGACGTGTATTTCGGACGAAAATACAGAAAGCCACGTAATACCCGGGATAACGTTAGAAACCCAACTGTGTCATATAAAATACTTTTGAAAACGTTTTCAATGGACAAACAATCGTTTGTGGTTATATAAATATTTAATTAAATAAAAATGCAAAATATACAAATGTTTAAAATGCTAACAGGTATTATACGACAACCAGTTTAATATGTAAATTATATCAAACTTTGTATCAAATGAATACAACATTCACTTATTCAACATAAATAACTTGGAAAACATTAAAATTTCGTACTTTGTGGTTCTGTCTCGGTATTTTCAAGCGCAGTAGGTCAACAAAATAGGTGGTCTTGTTTTGTTTTCTTTTATATATTGGACAAAATTAATAACTAAATAATGAGATGTTAAGATGTAAGATGTATGATTAACACTTTTCCAAAGGTATTAATGATAATGATTTATACTACATTTTGGCATAAATACAAAAAAAAACTACAAAAGTTTACAATCTTGTTTGAAAATATTGACAATTGAAGTATAACTTTTTGTATCATTTTTTAACAACAACAAATAAATATTTCATTATTTGAAGAAAAGTTTTGCTTGTTTCATATTTTTCTTAGTTGAAATAATTAATAAAAGACCAAAGTTTTGTAATAACGACAAATAAAACCAATGATAATTGTCTATGAACAGATTTTTGTTTTATTTATTGAGGCAGGTACTTGTTATTTTATATGAAATAAGAGGCTGGGGTCAGAAGAACCTATTAGATATATAAAATAGAGGCATCAAAATATTATTCAATAATAATCATCCTGATACAAACCTTAATATATAAAAAAGTTGACCATGCCGATTTAAAAAAAAAAATCTTTGAATAATTACTATTAGACGTTTATACCATTTCAGAAATGGCCTTTATATTTTTTTACGTCCTTTAGAATGGCCAATGTGATCCAAACATTTCAATTTGGTAAGAAAAATTCAGTTAAGTGAGTGACAATATATTCAGAGTTAAAAAAGTCTGGAAATAAAGTTATCCCTTGGAAGCATTTATTACAACAAAATCACAAGAGAATTGCAGACTCGGTTTGATTGAGTCTGTACAACATCTCCCACGCCCGCTAGCACCGGCTTGAGCGGTACTCAATTCTCAACACTCAATAGTGCTGGCATCAATGATTCCGAAGGACAAGAGAAATATAACAACGCTGAAAACACTTTAAGTCGGCCTTCGACCGAAAAGTTGAATAAGTAAAATTGATTTACCTAAATATTTTTTATGTTAACCTTTTATTTATAGAACGACTCTTGTGGTCTAAAATGCTCAATAAAATGTATATCACTTAGATTTTCTTATCTTTGCGTTTAACGTTTGTTACATTAATCAAATCATTTAATACCAATTTTAAATACATTACACACCGTTTTGGTCAATGGTAATTGTATTGGGAGTCGAAACAAACATATAGATCTAGGGAAATGCTTAAAGTAATATATAATATAGTATATACAGTATGTAATTAATTGTATAAAACTTTATCTTATAAGAGTATTTTATAAAAGAAATAAATCTAATGGTACCATGATATCATCGTTTTCAAAATAGGTTGAATTATGGAATATCTTCGTTACTTGATACAAATAATCTCAATTTTAAACATGGTTTTAACCGTTAAGCAATGTTTTATTGCATGTGTTGTTCGCTTGTCAGGAAATTCATAGACAAATTACTTCCCTACATATACTTTTGAGAGTTAACTATATGAAGTATTAACTAACTACAGTCAGCACATATACAAATTTATACACTTGAACTAAATACCTTATTAAGTTATCTATACTGTTTGGAATCATTCTCTTTAATTCTAAGTGCAAATATGAAACGATTCGTGATAACAAGGGTAATATATTTTGCCATGAAATGAATTGGTCCTTACTAGATTTATAGCTTGTTGGAGAGGAATATTTTCGCAATCATTTTAGGCATGTAGCAAACTACTGTTTGAACATGTTTGACTGGTTCTGATATTATTTCGTTACAGTCACGTGCATACAGAACAACGGGTTAAATAAACACTACCCCATATTCGGGATATTTCAATATAATAATCTTTTAGCCTTGCAATATTCATTCTATTGTTATTTAATGATGATTTTATTTAAATGTGTTTCACATTAGACGTTATTCCAATATTGTCCTTCTTGAAGAACAGGAACATTGCCAGGCATAGTGGAGTTAGTTTGCATGATTATAAATTGTGAATTTACATGGATAAATATAAAGTTTGTATCAATGTTATAAATATATATGGTAAGGGATGCATGCTGTATTTTTTTCTTGGGAAGAAACACTTTGCTTTTAATAACATTATATACATTGAACTGTATTTTCTTACACAATTACAATTACACAGCAATTTATTGCCTCTTTAAAGGCAATCAGTAGTTTAAAACTTTTAAAAGGATCTTAAAATGTCTATCCAAGTCTGCGAATCTGACTTACGTGATATTCGCCGAGGCTGAAACATCAAAGTCTTCATATGATAAAGTTTAATATGTTTTATCATATGTGATTTTTACATGATTAATCTTAAGTTACGCAAAAAACCTATAATGATAATAATCATTTTGAATTATTTTTGAAGAATTACTCTTTATCAATTCTAGCAACATTATTTTGCTATGTGTTACATTTTCTTTGCATACATCTTACAAAGTCTTTTGATTGTTCAAAAACCATTGGGAGTAATGAGAAACAGTAAATGGCATTATATTTATCATCAGACCTACCGGAATCTCGAAGGTGTTTAACTAACGAAGCATTTATGTCCAATCAGTCAAATAAGCGTAAATTACATTAATCCAACGCTTCTAGAAATTATTATTTCTATAGGGATACTGATTAGGGACCGGACAACCACCAAACCCGGACGGCCCCGAAACTGCTTAATTTAGTATTTTCTTTGTTTAGTGGTTGTCAGTCACTTTTTTATAAAAAATAAGTGCATGTTTCTTGTAAAATTAAGTAAATAAATTTATTTAAACCTCCGTAAATGGTAATATTTTTATGTCTATTTCAAGAATGTTGTCGTTGAAATTCGGTGGTCAAGAAAGCAATGCCTGACCTCATATACCAGCTATAATTATTTGCAAAGTGAAAAATAGAATATCCAAAACTTAAGCATTGTTGCTGACATATTGAATATCATGTTACAAATCAAAAATCAAAACACCCAAGCTTTTATCTGAATTTAATCATATCATGTACATATCTGTCCGGACAAATGGTACTGTAGTGAAGACAATTTATGTAATTTTGATCCTCCTTGTCGAGCCTCAGATATAAGTGTCAATACAATCAGAAATAAACAAACTAGTTTGTTAGTTAGGAGAAGAACCTAGCTGAACTGTGTTAAACGTTTTGGTCTCTAGGTTAAAAATTATGAAATCTGTACAGAAAAATGTTCCAAAAGTGTCTGGTTGATGGTCTCCGACCAGTATGAAGATATAATTAACTAAAATAGAAATAATTGAATACTTTTACATTGAATTTACTTTTTGACTGACAATCCAGCATTACTGTAAATAAAAACCTGGTACACGTTTTTTTTTCTTTATTTGTTTTGTACACTCTTGTTTTGTCTTTTAGTAATTATGTTAATGAATATAAGTATTATGTTATCGTACATGTATCGTATAAAAGAAAATAACAAATGCTCTCGAGGTAAAGGAGATAATGACATAAATCTGTGAATGTTCTCTTGAGCTTACGCTAATCGAAAAGTAATGTTTATAAAGTATATGACTAAATTAAATAGTAATGATGTTTAGACTTGCTATTAGGAATCTAAAATAATATCGTCGTAATTACTGCATACATGTATAACGTTTATTGGCCACTGATCGTCATTGATTTTGTAGTAACATTTTGTTAAATAAACCTTTCAAGGGACAACACTTTTACGTATCGTTTTAAAAAAATCACAGTTTGCGTATGGTCTAGTTTTGTGCAACTTAACTGGCTTTTATGATACGCATATTGCAATCAAGTTACATTAGAAAGATACATGTATATTTCAGATTCAATGAATAAAGTGTATGTATCATTAAATTAACGAATATTTGAGTCACACTTCACACCTCTGCTACACACTGTTTAAAATATATATGTGCGTTTCATGAAATGAAATGGCGGCTTTTTTTAACTTTTACGGTTTAATAGATCACAACATATTTTACCGGTATATGCTTATGGCCAAGAAGACAACATACATGTATAATCTAGATTTCATTGTTTTAATTAGGCAGCGTGTATAATGACGGTCTGATGAGTTATTTCGAAAGTAGTTAACTTTTAATATTTCTTTCTTTTATTTGCATGCGTTATCATAAAAGTGTTTACAAAAAGTAATGTTAACAATTCGAAACCATTATTTGTGCAATACTTTAAATAAATTGCTTTCGCGAAATTGACGTCATTTATGAGTTTACAATATATAGCTTATAAGTCTTAATACTTTATTTTGGAATGCGTTATATTGTAATATCAAAGCACGTGGACTTATCTGTAAAACATATTTGTAAACAAGAATAAACTTACACATATCTTGAATAAAGTGATCCCTCGGAAGCATTAAAAACAGAAAAATTACATGAATGTTGCAGACTCGATTTCATTTAGTTTGTATACGAGGGATAATGAAAGAGTGCAACTTCCCTCTCGCCCCATGGACCGGCTTGAGCGGGTCTCAATTTGCAACACTTCAAAGCATTGGAATCATTGATCCCGAACGCCCAGGAATGTATAACGACACTGATATAAGTAAACATCAAAGATAGTAAATACAAAATACATTTGGATAAAGCGAAGCCCTATTGAAATAACAAGGAAAATTATAAACGCATGAATGGTTTCTACAATAAAATAGACCGCTTTTACTATTATATATTAAGCAAGACAATATGATTATATCATCATTGTTATGATGAAGGCTCAAAACATATCCATTGTGAAGCAGGGGAGTTTTTACATTTCACAATTTTGCACAACCACAATAATTTAGTACATGGCAACAATACCTAATAATGTTAAATCAAGTATCACAAAATGTAATAAAACAGATTTGAATGCAGTCTAGTTTTGGACTATGTTTTCTCTTTAATGAACATGATGAGAATAGATATAAAAAGAAAACAGAACAAAAAAGTACTACAGTTCATCATTTTTGTTTTATTATGGGAATTTCATTTCTCTTTACGGACTGGGTAAAAGATGTTTAATTATTCTAGTTGTGCCTTTAACCAGTTGCAAGTTGAACATGTTAACTTTGTGCCTTTTTGACTGAAAACTATTTAAATCAATAAATTAAAAAATTACATGTTATTTGTCTTTAATAACACAGTCAAATCTGTTTTGTTCTTTTTGTAAAGATCAGCATAATTAAGATGACGAGCAATTACCATATAACATTCCTAAGCATTTTTATTCCGAGCTGCTCATTTATTTCATCTTAGAAAAAATTCAGTACATTTGTACTGACAGTTAAAAACGTGATATTCCCATTGCTTTATTTAATTACATGTCAGCATTTATCTCATCAAATATTAAATTAACTTTATATATTACTTTTTAAATAAACCAATATCTTTAAATATATCGTAAAAACACCGCTTTACTTAAAATGTTAATGTTTCTTTTAATGTCATTACAATTGTGTAATTACTTCGTCCTTAAAAACAAATGAAGCCATTAAAGTGGCAGAAATATATTACTTCATCAGGAAATCAATGCAATATCCATACGCACTATATTATTAAAATATACATTTAATGAACAATTTGATTTAAATATCAATATGAGTTACGCAATAATGTTAGGAAAAACTGTTAAAATCCTATTTCTGTTGTCCTTAATATGTTTATTTTCATTACATACTAAGAAGAAAACAAGCGTACTGAGGAGTTAAGAATTTGAATAAAAAAAACTCAACCAATTAGTTGACGCATACTCAATTTTGATAATAATAATAAATAAATTGCTAGTGCTTGGAGCTGTGAAATTCTGCTATGTTTAGAAATATACAACTGATTATTGTTAACTTTATAGTTTTCTGTTGGTTCGATCACCGAAAGGGGGAACGGAGGGGGAGGGGTGCTACTATTAAGCAGTATTTTTTTTGGGATATCACTTTTATCAACTACTATCACAATTAATTAATTTCCGATGTAAAAACTTGTTCGCGTTAACTTACTTAAGTCAGTAGGTTGGCTGGTTGAGTGATTCTGATCGTTTGTAAATAAAACATTCTTTTTGAAAATGATGGTATATTTTCCTCGAAACTAAATTATTTTCATTTTCCAAACAAAGATTTCCTGTAATCAACAATATGGTACTGCAATGTTAAAGAGCAAGGTTGACGTGAATGTAAAACCGCGTAAAATCGAATGTTTAATTACCGAGCATTTATGACACAATTTATGGAATTGAATGTTAATATAATCGAACAAAATAAGTGAGACTTGTTGGGTTGCAATATTATCATCTTGTATTCACATGCGAAGGTAAACATGATCAAACAATGTCGATCTCTCATCCCATTTTCCAGAGATTCACCAAGGAGCATCATGTTTTTGTAGGTTATCGACATGGCGTAATGAAAGAAACACTTTGTGTAATATGTATTGATATAAAAAAGATAGCAAATATATTGCCATGGGTTAACATATTTTTATGAGAACATAGTATTTTTGTTTATTTTATGATAACAATTGCATTAATATTTAATTTTGTAAAACATTTTCTTAAATTATAAAAACAATCACAAAATTAATTGCAGATTATTTTCAGCAGCTTTTCGGTTGTGAACAAAAATGTTGTCTATGTGGATTTGTCAAGAAAGTTCTTTAATTATGAAAAGCCGTCGATATTTACACATGAAATTACAAAGACAACAAGTAGAATTAAATATAGTTACGAGTTTATTCCGAGTAAATTGATTTGTTCAAACGTTAAGGACTTAATCTATCGAATTGTTCTAATTAACTTTGTAATAAAAAATGATTAATTCAGCTATGTAAAAATGCTTTCTTTGCAAAGCTGGCTAGATTTGATTGATATCATTCTAATTATCATGCATTTGTTACTCGGGAAATAGATATATGAACTAATGGTTGGCTTATTATATTATCTAACACCTTATTGCTCCTATGCGAGAAATAAAGGCATATATCTTCGTTGATAGGTAAAAGAATTTCCCTAATGATCTACAAATATCTTTTAGCTTTGGTATAAAAGGAAATACATGCGTAATAACTCCATTAAATAAAAAATAGCTCTGAAATAGTAAATTCATATCCCTTGCAAGCTGTCGCATTATTTAGAATAAATCGAATATAACATAAAATGAAGACATAACTAAATTAATGCAAAACATACGAGAACTAAAAATTTGAAATTTTGCATTTTTACTTATCCTAGAAAACTATTTTTTCCTCATTTAGAATTACATTTGCACAATGAAGCGGAATTTCCAAGATGATAAACATACATTTAATTGTTCCTTAACACAAATAGTTTCATTGGACAATAAGTCTCCGTCGTTTCGGCCATGGCTGGGTGGTTAACGCGTCCGTCCAGTAATATTATGTTTGCTAGCCGCATGAGCAAGGCAAGTCGTTGTTTCTTGAGCAAGAAACTTAAACACTCATTGCTAAGTACTGGGTGGTAATAGGACCGGAATTTATCAGCTTTTAGTTTTCTTAATTATGTCTAAGACAAATAGCTAAAAATAAAATATACCATTATCCATTTTCCATGTGTATATGATTGATAATCTAGCTTACTCATTCAGAAATTAGGAAACTATTAGATGCATCATGGGGCAAACATTGTTATGAATATAGTTAATCATTTTATTGTATGTAAGCTAGTGCAATTAACTTGCTTTTGTATTATCAATTTGGTTCATCATACGATGTGTTCATAATCTAATATAACAATATCGTTGATACAATAACATATAAAAACTCCGCTTATAGCTTACACAATCATCTAAAGTGGCATTATGCTTATTTTTTCATTGTTAAGCTGCTCAATTGGATAGAAATTTAAAAGATTGACTATTGAAATGGTCATTGACAAATATTTAATAATAAAAACTGGCACAGGTGTGTTACAGGTGAAACATAACAACTGCCTATATAATAAAAAGACTGTCCCACTCTTTCTATCAATCGGATGTAATGATACATTGTCAAATATATTTATATTTTTTTCTGAGAGTCACATTGATTATTAATTACACACATTACCTTAATTATGAAATAAGACTATTATGGAAAATTTTAAGTTATTTCTACTTTGATCCGTATACCTACCATTTATACTTGGATGGACATAATGTCACTTTAATTGAGTAGATGGAATTGTGACTCTGTTTTATGATATCTACATGTATGTCAATGTAATAAGCAGAAGCTAATTTGGTACATATCGATAAAATTGCTAACATCCTACAAAATAAAGCAATTAAAGTATCACCGTCTTGAAAATCAAATCAACTAGCAACGCTCTCATTAAAGGCAAAATAACGTTACATCTTTAAAATTATCAAGCTAATTCACACAGTTATGTGATTGGGTAATTAAAGTAAATAACATGTCAATTTCAATTTTTTAGTGAATGCTTTTTGTAAAACTTCAGAAAATTTAAGTGCTTTCTGCAGGCAATCTATCGACGTGTTCAACGAATAATTAAGCATCAATTTTAAATGATACATCTATGAACAGGATTGGCGCTTTCTCGAGACTCAACAATTGTACAAACAGGCAAACAAACTGATGGTGTTTCAAGAGAATCTATAATAAATATCTGTGCGATTGAGTAAATTCTAGTAATTATTACAAATGCCTTCTCACAGATACCAAAAACAATGCTACCTTGATAATGCTGGAAGGAATTGTTGGGCAACAAATGATAAATTACTTTTATTCAAGTACGGATTTGGATAATTATGCATGCATATCACAAATTGTTGGCGATTGTAAATTGTTTATAAAATGTTTAGAAACAGATTGATAGATTTTTTTCTACTCAGAACTGGCATGATAATATATATAACTCAAACTGGTGTCGTCATTATCACCATTTTAAGAGTATACTTCATGTTAAACGATATTTGTCTATTAAAATGCCATTAAAACATAAAACTACATAAACAAAGTTTAGATGATCAAGCCATAGATTATACATAGAGGTAGGCAGACATTTGAATATTTCATACAATGATCGTTTATGTACTTCTTGCTTAGAAAGTAACATTAGATATATAGACTGTGAATAGCATGCATTTTGCTATTGTTGTAAATAAACCGATGTTAGAAATTGATACATATTTAGCTGGTATAATTCAGGTACTAGTGTAGAAAACTTATATAATTTGTTATCAACTTGTAATGATGAAACTCTTTGAAAATTATCTACATATATCTTCTATTATGTTATGGAATGTATTAAAAGTTAGTAGATAATGTCATAAATACTGCTGTTATATTGACATAACTAATAATTAATAAATGCTGTTTTATTGTTTGATATATTTTTGGCCGCAGTCCTTTAATTATGAATGACATAGTTGAGTTGGATTGAGTTGTTATCTAGTTTACCGGAAAGATAAAAAATAGAATAACATGACTTTTTAATAGTATTTATTCATAATGATAATATGACTGTATCAAAGTATCAAACATTGTTGAGAATATGGCATCATGACATGCACGACAACAGTCAATCAGTTAAATAAACATGAACTGAGAGAATGGTATATCAGCATCTGAAGTCATTGTACTTCTAAATATTAAAAAGCTTTAAATATGAAGACTGTTCCATACCTTTTATAACTTGTACATAACCAATAATTTCTTTCCGAATGATATTTATATACATCTATGTGAACCATGGTTGTTATTGACTATACAGTTAGCGTTTATCATAAAAATGAAAGCAGAATTTTCAAAAACGTAAAGATAATCTGAATTTTACCTGAACTCTCAACATTGACTCTTGGAAGGAATACTGACACTTCATTAATGTATCAAATTTTCCATTTTAACAACTATATTTTTTTCTATTAATATTGACATTGTGTGGTTTATTTTATTTTCTATAAACGTACCGATCACTTTTCAAATCGTGCGGCCCTCGACATGAATTAGAAAAAAAAAAACATAATGAAAGTGCAAGCTCTAATTCAATACCAATGCATTAGAAATATTATTTTGACATAGTTGAAAATGAAACGAATATATTTAAATATAATACAGAAATAACTGTAACAGTAATTTGCACATGCAGGGTTATATATTTCAAATAAAATAATAAAATTGCAGGTGTATGAACAAATTTTTAACAATGTTGTGAAAAATAGGAGCAAGACTTGTTATATGTATGATGAGCAGTGATACACCTTGGCGGCATAAAATATTGTCAAAGATGTGAATAAAAATCGTTGCTCATTTAATGCCGTATTCATAATACTTCAATGGAGATTTTTTCCCTCATCTGTGAAAGAGAAACTTTGATGAGATACAGCAAACAATAATAAATAATTAATAAAGTAAATCAGAAATAAAACAGTGGTAAGGTCATGTTATGTTTATAAAAAGACATTTCCGTAGCACAGTTTAAGAGCACAGTAAATTATATTCTAGTAATTACAAAAATGCTGAAATCTAACACATGAAGCCTTCGAGAATGGTTCCCATTATAAAAATTTATTGACAATTATACGGAGATTAAAATTAGTAAAGTAGTAACTCCTTTCAATCTAGGTGAACATAACATAATTTCCGTTGTTTTTTTTTCAGACAAGTATTTTGCTAATTTTCAAATCCTTGTAATTGAGCAATTAACATTACAATTCCAATTTAAAATGCAGTAAATGTCCTAAAACATTGCAAATGTTTTCAAAGGGCAATTTGCCGACATAGTTATCATTCTCGAAGGCTTCATGTGTTAGACTTATATTCGTGCACCGAATCGCTAGAGTAAAGGCTTTCCCATTTTGATGAATTAACTTAAACATAAAATACAGTCAAACGTATTTTGTGTTTTAATATTGAAGAAATGTGGTATTCCCCAATCCCCCAGACAAACACCGTCGTGAAAGCCAGAATATGTGATACATTTTATGAAGAATGGTAAAACAGTTAAAATAACATAAGATAAAAATAAGTTTCTTACATACGCGTATAAATATATTGGATTCGAATCTAGATAGGCGAACCCAGAACTTTCTGTTTTTTGCATCATATTCATGGCGGTCATAACGATGTGCGCGCATCTTC
Organism: Ruditapes philippinarum; assembly: GCF_026571515.1. Lineage (NCBI taxonomy): Eukaryota > Metazoa > Mollusca > Bivalvia > Venerida > Veneridae > Ruditapes > Ruditapes philippinarum. The sequence goes on from NW_026865860.1 coordinate 147,836, forward strand.
AAAATTTTTTGATACGCGTGCAACTTTTTCAACCCGGTTTTGAACAGATGCGGAAAGCAAGTCATGTAAAGCAAATCAAAAATAAATTTGAATTTAATTTTTCTGTTGCAAAAAAGATGTCCTTTCTTTCTAGGGTTTTATATTCCAAATGCCTTGACAACAAGTCTTTCCCTTCCTCGTCAATATTTTCGCGTTGAATGCTATTTTGATACTGCGTTCACCCGGCGTTAAAATGTGACAGAAATTAAGATTGTTGATGAAACTGAAAGTTTCACACAACTGGAAGTTAGTTAATTGTAGAACCTGTTTCATAAATATATTTTCAATCTTTGTTATTATTCCTTTACACGGAAAGCAACCATAAAAAACATTTTTATTTATATTTCCAGTTCTTATAATAGACGGGTTTGATTTTCAGAAAAGACCCACCGTTAAGAGTCTAACGGCATTTTTTAGTACAAGCAGGTAGTCAATCGTTTTTACATAATTCGGTACGCTGAATCCATTTTTTGCTGTACCACGGCTGTACTTGAAGTCCTTGACCTTCTAAAGGTCAAATCAAAATGGCCGCCATTGTCCTTTACCATCTACGTAAAAAAATAAATTATTTCTGGAACATATCGTATCGTATGTCTGTGAATCTACATTGAATAAAGTTTCAATTACTTTTAGGAATAATTGGCTGATAATTTATACATGCTTTACACATTGACTGCTATACCGGCCATCTTTGATTTCAAAATGGACACCTTTTTAACAAATATAAGTAAAGTGCTTTTTAAACAAATGTATCCTTCTGTAGGAATGAATATCAAAAATTGTATAATGATATGAGCAACATGCCATGTCGAATTGTACATTCTGTGTATGTATACTGTACACTTAAATTTACAACATTACTTAAAACTATCACAGGTCATCTTTTTGGACAATTAATCTATATCAGGTGTCTAAGATCCCAAATGTCTTACATAAAAACCTGCACATTTTAATTTACCATTAGATGTTTAAGTATATGATAATAAAAAAGAGCCAATCAGATCCTTGAATACAAGTTTATCTCTTTAAAATAATCGATGATGTTTTTTGATGGAATTGTATTAAAGAGTTCTTTGAGTGACTTTACATTATAAAATAGTTTTACATAATATTTAAGCCTATTATAGCATTCGGCACGATATGGCCATTTATGTGTTGACGTGCCGTAAAATCCAAACAAACAAACAAAAGATGTTTAAGTTTTCTTTATTTTGATAGAATAGCATTTGTGTCAACCTTTATGGACTCCAGATCATTTTATAATTTGAATGCCAAGAGTCAAGGTCAGTATGTACACTTAACAAATCTTATAAGTGTGCACGTATAAAAATCAAATTTTCTCAGATACTAATAAACATAGATCTCTGAAATTTTAACCAAGTATAGTACAGATATGTTGCAATGATGGGGTATCGATTTTGATGTCAGAGCGATTCGTACTTACTGAGAAATAGCGATGTGTGCAATATTGCGCGAAACCGATTTCACATTTCTGTAAAATGTGTATTTATAAAATTGGGTGCAAAAGGTCTAAAATCTCTTGATTTAAAAAATCAAACATAAAACATAGGATGACCGATAGGGTATAAATACTAAATGAATTCAGGGGCATTATGTCACTGGTGATTTTAATATTTGCGTTATTGAATTTCAGTAAAAGACTGTTTATGTCGATCGTCCGTAACGCGTTGTACCCATTGCAAAAGCAATGCAAACACGATTTTTTCATTAATATGAAAGTACCAAGAAAGTTTTTTTTTTTTAGTTTTAAAGTAAAATCTTAGTCAATATGTTTATTTGAGAAAATATTATGCAAATTTTATTTTCAAAAATGGCGGCCTGAATTTTGCAAAAATTCCCTTTTGCGAAAACTTTCTTGAGCTGCCATTTTTCTTTCAATTGCAAAAATTCTGGCAATAAATTTATGTTTTTTTTGGAATGTCTTTAATTTAATAGAATCCTTGATGGTCAATAAAACTTCAATTTTAGCGCCAACCTGTCACCCTCATGTGCACTTTGTTGTTTATGTCATGTCACGGATGAACGCACACAACAAAAATAACCGTTATTTCTGAATATAGCATTGTAAAAATAAACCATTCAAACGATGAATTCCAAAATTTGGGTAAAAAATGTCAAGTAATAAAAAAGTTATTCACATTTAAAAACTGCACAGTTATAAGTTTTGTTAAGTGTAAATATTTAAAAAAATTGCCTGTCATCTTCACAGGACAGTGACTATCTTTCTGAGCCCGCATGTCTTTGCAACAATATCTATTGTACGGCCCTATTTAAAATAGAAAACAACAACAACAAAAACAACAACAGAATCCCTAAAATATGATCAAAACGGCAAAATTGAAAACGTTGTACGCTCGATTTGATTGAGTCTGTATATGGATGTAACTCGAAATTGCAAGGTACCGTCCAAGCACCCTAGCACCGGCCCACGCAAAATTCATATATCAAAGGGGGAAATTGTCAAATTTGGAATTTAGAAACATCCACAGATGTGTTTGTACGATATCTTTTATTGTTGTATTGATATAGCTACTTTATAAAGGTTCGTATTTATCAATAAAATTTTAAAAATGCCTAGCCATGGTTAAAAACAGATCATCTATTTATTAACTGAAATAAACTCAAATAAATGGTAAAGTCATTTTAATCTTTATTGTATTTCACTTTGAAAAAAAGTCTCGCAAACATGAAAACAATAAACAGTCTACGAGGCTTACACTGTCTTACGGTTAATGAATAATATAAAGTAAAACATTATAGGTCTACTGCGGGTATTTGATGATGGTACATGTATAGAAGATTAGACAGTCAATTGATACCAATTCTGCAATTAATATATTGACGATTCACTGCTGTTTACCCTTTTTTATTAACACAGAATGATTTGATAGAGCATTTTGGTTTTTTGCTACTACATTGTAAATCATGTAAAATATATGCCCTCGAAAAATAGATAAATACAGAATCCCTAAAGAAAACCCAACACGGCAAAATTGAAAATTTGCAGGCTTGGTTTGATTGAGCCTGTTCATGGACGGTACTGGAAAGTGCAAGTTACCGTCCACGCCCCCTAGCACCAGCTTAAGCAGAATTCAACATTTAAACATGAAATAGTAAAATTTTGAATTTAGAAACATCCGCAGATGTGTTCATACGGCGGTTATATCATGGAACCTTCAATTTGACACTTCCGTGCCATTCCATGAAAAGCGGCGTATTGTCCCCAAGTAATAAAAAGCGTGTGCCCCTAAACGAGAAAACAATGGGCGGGAACTAAATAAAAATGGAATTTTGAAAAGGGGAATCAGAGAGGTTATGAAGCCTGCGTATCACAGATAAACGTCAAAAGACAAATTTAAAAAGCAGGCAACATATCCTAAGGGTGATTCAACATTATTCAAGTAGGAATATTGGAACCACCCAACTAGAAAATGCCGAAAAGTTGAAACTAAAAATACCACAAGCACAACTATGTCTTTAAATTGTATTTACTTAACTGAAAATACGAGATTTTTTGCGTTTTGCCTTTATTCATTGGTATGTATTCATTGTCTTAGTTAATATGAACGCCTACATTATAATTATGCCACTTTGCCAAGGACGCTGTGCCTATTTCTATCTCATATTTTAAAATCATTCAAGTGATTAAGATATATTCAAATCTCCGTACTTATTTCGTTCTTGGCTATCTTTTAAGAAATTGATGAGTATCTTATTCCATTATGATATAACATATTTTGATGCCATTTGCCACAAGAGAACAATTTTATCTCATATTTTTTTCAACTATCATTTCCATAAATTACTTTGATATTTCTTAGTGTAAATTTTTAGTCACTAAATGTGTACCAACTATTTTTTGCACTATCCTGACAATTATGTAAAACAAGAGAACAAGGGCGGTGCCACTTGAATGTCTCTGAAGCTCAGCTCAGTTAATGAAATCCATTACATTTGTTGCTGGGTCGTGTCGGGGTTGCGTTCATTGAACGCCACCTTTCCTTGTTAACTTGTTTTTTCTTTTTTTAAAAC